>NC_068997.1:34933274-34935791 GCF_001194135.2 Octopus bimaculoides
ATAATTAAAAATAGAAGAGGCATATAGTTATATATATATATATATATATAACAAATAGTGAAAGACTATCAATCCGAGCAAAATACTTCACAAACTCTCTGTTGGCACACCAGACTAACGATATTATTTAGATCAATGAGGAACTCCAGGTAATCTTGTGGCGGGGACCAAGGTTATGATTCATCACAATTCTATATTGTATATCAGTTTTTGCACAGAGTGGTATATAAGAAACAAGTTTAAAATAATGGTCATTACATAGTTTTACTTTATTGGAGCCAATTTCGCTTACAGCTGTTTCCAGTAGTCATTTTACTCAACTGGTCTATTGATCAATTGAGGAAAATTGAACGACCTAAGAAAATTAATGCTACTTTCATCAGAGTAATTTCTGGAAGACCTACCTGTGTGTTGACCTGACTATAAACACTTATGTTTTATGAATGTCCTTCCAAATTTTGGCAATACCATACCCCGCGTCTAGTAAGTGACTCTTATACCGTCCCCTTGCCTCTTTCCACCCCTCTGTAACGTGTCATTCTCCGTTCTATATTCTACTTGCATTATTCCCTCCTCTTTCCCCCCTTCCCCATGCAATAGTCATTCTTTCAGTATTCTGTTTGCTATAACCATAAATGGCTCTGGTAAAAGTAGCATTAATTTTCTTAGGTCATCAATTTCCTCAATTGATCAATAGACCAGTTGAGTAAAATGACTACTGGAAACAGCTGTAAGCGAAATTGGCTCCAATAAAGTAAAACTATGTAATGACCATTATTTTTAACTTGTTGCTTATATCTTTTTTCTTATCAGTAGATAGGCACAGCGTAATCCGTAGGCAGGAGAGGTGCAGCCGGAGAGTGCAAAGTTCAGAATAAAAAGTCCAGAATAAATAAGTCCAGAATAAATAGTCCAGAATGAAAAAAGGTAGAGAGTCCAGAAGTTCGTGTGCGATGAGAAGAGACAGGATTAGCTGGTGCGACCACGTGAGTGTTTGCTATGTATGGGAGAATTCACGGAAAAAACAACAGATGATGACAGGTGGTGTAAACAACAAATGAATGTATTAGTATAACGCTCGGGAATAGAGAAAGTCCTTATATATATATATGCCTCTTCTATTTTTGAATTATTATCAATCTTTCACTGATGAAGGAGCTGATTTCCAACAAAGATACAAGGCTCCATCTTTGGAATGTAGTTAATACAAACAGATTCACATTTGGAACTTGAGAAAAGTCTTGAATATGTTTATTGTTCCGCTCACAGATTGCACTTGTAATGTACGAATTAGCCGGTCGATTTCTCTTTCTGAAAATCCCAGTTTATCCATATTCACCTTTAAGCATTTACTAACAAACCTACTACTCCAATTATTATTGGTATGAATAGTCTGAATATAGAAGTTGGAGGTTTCGAAGCAGTTGTCCATAGATATCCTCTTTTTCTTTGATTTTCAAAGAGATATTTTTATATCTGCAGGCAACTGACTTATATGATGGTACATACCTTTGCCTCTCTGTCCCAAATATCCGGCCTGTTATGTTTACATTCGACGGAAGTTTTGATGGGAATATTCTACCAGTATTCCTTGAGTTGGTGTTTATGAATGTATTCCATAACACATTGACGCTTCTGTCGAAGACGACGTTTGAGCGTTCAACTTTTTGCCGAACGACCTACGCAAATTGTTTGCAGTGATCAAATGTTCGTGCCCTGCAGTAGCTCACTCTTTCCATCAAATCGACGTTGTCTGAACAGGTGTACCACGGGTCAGGTGTCGAAGTGTATCTATACAGAAACGTGTGCACACATATGTATACAACATATATACACATTCATATGTAATATATTTGTATGTGTGTGTGTGTGTGTGTGTGTGTGTGCGCGCGCACGTGTGTGTGTGTGTGTGTGTGTGTGTGTACGTACAGAAGTATGTGAGTATTATGTAGTCGATATTATCGATTAGATCCTTCCCCAAAGCTTGAGGCAGTGTGCCTGCAGTAGAAAGGATATTACATTCGTTTTAACGATACATGATTCACAGCATCATGAATATAAATAATAATTATCTAAAATTGGCTTCAAATTTTGGTACAAAGCAAGCAATTTTGGGGAAAGACGATTACACCGACTCCGGTAATCAACTGGTACTTATTTTATCAACCCTGGAAAGATGAACAGTAAAGTGGATTTCAGTGGAATTCAGAACGAAAAGACGGATGAAATACCGCTAAGCATTTTGCCCGTTGTGCTAACGATTCTGCCTTAATTATCTGATATTGCAACATATTATGCGGTAAATGTTCATCTCGTCAGAAATAGGTAAAAAGGCAACATACATACATACGTACATACATACATACATACGTACATACATACATGTGTGTGTGTGTGTGTGAGCGTATGTTTATACATATACAGATATATGTATTGACTGGTGGATATTTGTAAATACATGCATATATCTACACACAGGTAGTATGTGTATGTATATATATATATATATATATATAT
>NC_068997.1:34938746-34939237 GCF_001194135.2 Octopus bimaculoides
AGTTGTCTACTCCTTACACAGAGTTTGACCACCTCCTGTACCTACACCTTAGCCCTTTCATGGCGTCTGATGTGGCTTTTAAACCAAACAATGTTTTGAAAAAATACCCACACAGATTGCACCTCTGATTTGAACTACCAATACCTGGAGGTGAATTCTGCTCATTGTGGATCCTAACATGTCTTTTAAGACTCCCATTGGATTTGCAAGTCTTCTGGCATACACCACATTCAAACGTGTGCACAGACATATAGTCAGAATAGGTGGTTGAAGTTTGTTTTCCATGGGTTCGCAGGTGAGATTTGAGGCCAGCCAAAGACAGGCATGGTCTGTCACAGACTGTGCACACAAAAAGGTTTTTGTCATTCACCTTCTCGATCTTTACATTCTTCCTTAAATATCTTTTGAGTCTTGCTTGCGTCATCCTGGCCTCTTCAAATACTTTCATTCCATTCCACACTTTTGTTCGCCATCCAACTCGATCTGAAGCG
>NC_068997.1:34939337-34939688 GCF_001194135.2 Octopus bimaculoides
GTGAGAGAGTGTGTGTGTGTGAGTGAGTGTGTGTGTCTGTGTTTGTCCCCCACCACGGCTTAGCAACCGGTGCTAGTTTTTTTTACGTATCTGTAAGTTAATGGTTCAGTAAAAGGTAAGTTATTGCTTCGGAAAAAAAGAGACCGATAGAATAAGTACCAGGCTTAAAACATTATTAGCGCTAGAAACGATTCATTCGACTAAACGTTCAGTCTAAGGACTGAAAGAGAGAAAAGATAAATGACATTTATATAACTATATACATACATACATACATACATACATACATACATACATACATACATACATACATACATACATACATACATACATACATATATATATATATAT
>NC_068997.1:34942409-34943771 GCF_001194135.2 Octopus bimaculoides
TATATATATATACACATGCATACATGCATATATACATACATACACACACACACGTGTATGTATGTACGTATGTACGTATGTATGCATGTATGTATGTATGTAACATAATCTCTATAGATCCAGTCTACAAAATTCTACTGACACCCGTTGTTGCGAAGCGAACTTGTTCATCGTAGAGCTTATTCTTATTTTACTTAACTTTGTATCCTTCTTTCCAAAGTATCTTGAATTTACATCAGCATATACACTACATTCGTACAATATAGCATATGCATATTCGTTTTTATGGTATCCACTTTTGTTTATATTTAACTTACTTGTAAAATACATATAAATAACATTAAGATTTTAATTACCAACTCAGAAGGAAACATATGTAACTATATATCTCTCGTGCATACAGTTACATATACATATCCATGTGTATATCCATTAAATCGTATTCATATATTTATGGACATGCCTTTGCGAATAGACCATGTTATTATGCACACTGGTTGCAGAACAATCTCCAGTTGCCCTTTTGTGTCAGATATTTGCTATTGTGGATTTGCTTATTATCAGAAATTTAAACTGATCACAGCAGGGTGATAATGACAGAACCAGATGTAGTAGACATTCAATAGAATTCTAAAGATAATTACAATGATTTACTGACCCATTTGTCATGGAAAGTATGAACATCTCTAAACGTGTGACAGATGAATATTCCTTACGAAGAAGAATATTAAATGTCCCATGGAGTCAGATGGATCTGACAGGTTGTATGAAGATATTTACTATAAATACGAAATACTTGAGAAAGAATGCATCATTTCGAGGCCTGACAGAATCCATTCCGTTTGTAGCAAGTTGGGTAAGCTAATTCATTGTTTTTCTTTTGTTTGGGGATTTTTGTTTTGTTTTGAAATGTGTATCTTCAGTTATTGTTGCTGCATAATCTCATATACTTTTCGCCTATACCTATTCCTAAATATCCATACATGTTCAAGACATAAGCAACATTCTAGTGGAATCAAGTAATTTCAAATCACCCAGAGAGCCTCTACATGGACACACAACCTCCTAATTGTAGAGCCCAAAATTCCCTCAAAAGCTGGGTGCCACATCTAGCACCCAAATCTGTCTTTAAAAAGAACACATTAGATGTAGTCCTCCATACCACTGAGACAAAATGCACTGAAACAAGTCTAGATAGTATTGGGTTAGGGATCTGATATAACTCTTGTTACGGCAACCTGATATTAGCACAACATCAACAAACTATATATATTATAAACACACGTCATATAGTATCATTCTCAACACACACACACACACACACACACACACACACACACACACACACACACACACACACAC
>NC_068997.1:34944909-34945683 GCF_001194135.2 Octopus bimaculoides
ATATATATATATATATATATATATATATATATAAACACACACAAATGGTGGGGCTGGAACGTTCCTGGCTTTGGGTAAAGCAAAATACAGGAAGATCAGTTAATTATGATTTTATTCAAAATATTCCCCTCTTAGATTCACACAATTATTGCTGCAGCCATCAGTTTTTCTAAGCATTGTAAAAGAACTCGGAAGGTTAGACCTCCAGCCAGGCCTTTCGCGACACTCTTAAAACCAAGAACTTTTCAGCATCCTTTCGTATATGTATGAATACACACACACACACATATGCACGCCCGCATACATACACACATGCACGCGCGCGCGCGTGGACACACACATACATACACGTTCATAATATATCAAAAGGATCAAAGGTCTTTACCAAGCCATTTACTTATAAGGTCAGTTTCCCAGATTCTGTGACATATATATTCCTTCCACGGTCCATAGATGGGACGCCGGTCCGTCGCAAGATTAGCCTTTTTTACCAGTTGATAGGCCAGAGCAACGTGAAATGAAGTGAAATGAACAGTCTGGGAATCGAAGCCACAATGTCACGATCATGAGTGCAACACTCTAACCATTAAACAACAGCCGAAACGCCGTTAAGCATTCTACCCGACGTGCTAACGGTTCTGCCTGCTCGCCGCCTTAAATCATTAAAACAGTAAGTTTACATTGAGCTTATAGCTAGTGCAGACTCGTCTTTGAGTTTTTGCTCTCTCTCTCTCTCTCTCTCTCTCTCTCTCTCTCTCTCTCTCTCTCTCTCTC
>NC_068997.1:34945900-34951727 GCF_001194135.2 Octopus bimaculoides
TATATATACATATATTTGTATATATATATATACACACACATATTTATATTCTATAAATATGTACAGTAATTGAATAATATTGGTCTCAAATTTTGGAACAATGCCATCAAATTTGGGGAAGGGGTTAAACTGATTACATCGATCCCAGTACTCAACTGGTACTTATTTTATCGACCCCGAAAGGGGTCATAGGCAAAATGGACCTCGGTGGAATTTAAACTCACAACTTAAAGACGGACGAAATGCCGCAAAGTGTTTTGCCCAGTATGCTAACGATTCTGCCAGCTCGCCGCCTTACAGTTGCTAAATAATAGATAACAACTCAAAAGGTAGACGTAGCAGGTGAATAACAAAGAATACAGTCGGTGAGCATGGTTTAGAAAGATATAGTAACTGCTTGACTTAAAATATGAGCTGGGATCGATCTTTGACTAACCCAATCAAATAAAGTAGTAAAGGAAAATGTAACAATATGTTGATAATATTTTGGACTGCAAATTTACAATATACAACACTCACTTCTATTTGTGATCGTTTCATTCCGAATTCTATTTCACATTACTATTTCTATTTCATATTTTTATACTGTTGAATGAGTTTATTAATTTGTATCCTTAAAGTTAACGTCTCTTTTAATTTATTTCTATGACAAGAACCAGGTTTAACTGCCTAATGAGTGGCATCGAGAGTTAATGTGAACCATTCAAAGTGGATTGATTTTCTCAACATCAAAATTAACAAGCTTTCCGAATTATTTGTATAACATTAGGCAAATGTCGCAGAATAGAGGTACAGTACCTCTAGATTTCCGATTGGAGCTATGTTAATAATGACCTTGCGCTAAGTACGAACTTCTTGACTTCATATATTGTAAATTTATAATTTACATATTCTTTCTTATTTAGAAAGCAGTTATTTTACAAACTTTGGGGAGCATTCAACTAATCGAATAATGCGAAAGCAAAATGACATGCAAATATCTTACTTAATTTTTAAACTTTCAAATATACTAACAAGTCGAAATAATCTTAAATAATAATGGAAATATTGCATTAAATGATAAAAAAAAGAAATATAATACCGAAATAAGAGAACAAAATGAGTTTGAATATTTTCATAATCTTATTGGCATATATCTCACACCATACAACTTCCAACCTAAAACCAGAACAAGTGAATTTCAACGCGTTCTGGAAACCAGTGCAAAACCTCTTATAAATTTATAATGAATGTTGTTTTAATTGGCTTAAATAAGAACGTGTTGGTTTTAGATCTTTTAGATCTTTTAGAAACAATAGCGCTCACAAAGTATGTGGGTTGACAAACAATACTTAGTTTTGTACATATCTTTCGAATTTTGGTCGATAAATACATTTTTCGTTATGCACTGGTATTTATTTCATAAACAAATTATTGATGCGTTACACGATGTTTTAATATTGTAACGTACCTTATAGTAAATCTACATTCTTGGCCGACACTGCGATCGTAAATAAACTAAATTCAAATTGTGAATAACCATCTCTTTTACATAGTTTCTTTAAGAGCAGAAAAGAGGGATCAGTTTGGCTGGTTGCACTTTTTTCTGCATCTCTTTAGGAATGAGCACCTGTTGCATGTGACCGCAGAGACTGTAAATGTATTCTAAAGTATACTTTAAATCAAACTGGATTTACTCTCTCGCAAAGATCAATTTCTGCAGGTATAAACTCAGAAACAACTATGTAATTAAGAGACTGGCTTCCCGAAAATGTAATCAAAGTTCGATCCAACTGTTCGGCACCTTAGAAAAATTGTTTCCGTCGTATGTAACCAGTGTTCTGTGACTGGAATTTGTAGAAAAACTGTACGAAAACCCGAAAACGGTGTTTTCAAACCAAAAAGTAACCTCAAATAGAGCCCAGACTACGTGGCTTCAAAGCCAGCCTCTTGACCACACATGGCTATAGTTGCTTCCATACTTGCACAAGTCCAACTTTGCAAGAAAGGAGATTGGTTCATGCAGTAAATTTTTTGGGGAATAAATCCAAGTTGTTTTTTTATAACAATATCCCTGAGTTCAGAGTTGCACTTAGGGCACGATATCAGTGTTTCTGTCATAATATAATGAACAAGCAATGGACTCTTAAAAAAATCTCTAGCCAACGACATTCTTCACAAAATGCGATATGGAACTTAAAATCAATATTTTCAATGAAAGAGTAAAAAGGTGATTAGTTAAGTTTTCTTAAATGAATATATATTATACAAATGGATATTTTCATATTGTAAATATATTAACGAAAATATCATTAAATAAAACTACAATATAATAAATAATTCAGAAAAGAGCATTGGAAATTGAATCCTTAAATTATTTAAGGAGGATTCACTATTTGAATGCAAACATTTGGGAATCGATCATTCTCTGTGATAAGTGAATAATGCTTATTAATTATATCTCGTAACAATTAGGAATTTTGAAAGCAACATGTTCTTACTATCAGGAAAATTTATACCGCAACAGGGTCAACAAGATCCTCATTTTTCAAAATTTTGCGTCGTTACGCGCATACAGAAATCAATAAAATTGAATATAATTAAATTTCTATCTAATATATATTTTCAGTTTTCTTTCCATCTTTTGATTTACAGATTTCAACAAATCAAAATGCAGAAAATCATCATCACTCTTCTATTGGTTGGGATTATGTTTGCTATGCAGGTTTCCTGCCAGGAAAGTATGCTTGCACCTCCCAACCGTCCCTCTGAATTCAGAAGTCCCGAAGAGCTTAGAAAGTATCTTAAAGCCCTCAATGAATACTATGCCATTGTTGGTCGACCCAGGTAAAATGTTACTATTATTGTTAAAATTTTCTTCGAAACAAAATTTCAAGTATCACAAGTACAGTTGAGACTTTAATATAAATAAAATGTTTAGACATGTACAGTGGTTGCGAGTCTTAAACTTGTATACAAGTCTCTTGGAAAAGCTATTCAACTTTGCTAGTACTGAGAGCGCTCCGGAGCAAAAATGTATTCTCGCAGTAAGAAGAGTCTGTTTGTTGTGAGTTTACATTACAGCTTTTAGTGGAAGCAATCATGCTAAAGTTTTTGTGAAAATCATGAGAACATATGATCACCACCCCCATCGAAATTATGGAGTTTTCGTACCTAATATTAAGAAGCCAGTATATTGAATTTATAAACTTAAAATAATATCTATCTTCGACTATATCTAATTACTAATATTATCTCTGATATTTTGAACGTAAAAATGATTGTGGTAACATCTAGCTAATTCAAGTTGAATAATTACTAAAACATCATTAAGTAACTCAAATGTTTCAGGACAACGGGCATAACAGGATGAGAGCTAGCTAGATAAATGACAATTATCCTGGCCAAATATCAGCCGATTAGGCCATTGGAATGATTTGAGACGTATAATTGCTTTTTGTTTAGTTCCAGATTAGCCCATACAGACGTTCCAGTTGTGATTATCTAATCCATTCAATCTAAGATACACCTATTATACTGTCGCCCAGTTGTCAAATTCCTTAAAATATAACCCCAAATCCTTTCAAATTCCAGCATATTAGTATTATTTCAGTATCGCATAGTCAATATCGCTTCACTTATTGAGGTGGCGTTATTCTTGCAGTGAAGCATTAAAATGTTACAGCTGTCTTCACTATTTTTTCCAGCCTATTTTTCATTCGTATTTTATACAAAATTTAATCATTAATATTGACCAGATATTCATGTAAAAGGATTCTGCAAAAACAACAATTGTGAAGTAGAAAATCTATTTTGTATTTGTAACTTCGATGACTATGCTAATGTAAAAATTATCTTCTCTTTTAATTAAGATTTGGACGCAGTGTCAGCAAAAGAGCTGCTTCTAATACTTTCGCTGAAGCACTGACTGCCAAAAGAAATGACGGTAATATAGTTTATATATTTATATATTTTGCTTTAAAATCATCTTGTGGTTAAATTTTATTTATTACATCACACAACATTTTACAATATTACTTTCAAAATCTTCATCTACTAGTTAGTGATTAATTATATAAGCTTACAATATTTACAACGATAAACCGTTGGATAACTAAACCTAACTCAGTAGACGTAACTATTCACTTTAAGGTCCATAGTTAAACCTGCCCATTCGAAGCTAGTAGAGTAGTGACGTCAATATAACTAACTGTACCCATCCCTAAATCAGGGTTGTATTACAGTATTATAAGCTTCAGAATAAAGCAATGCACAAGCATCCCCCACGTGCAAAGTCAAAGCATAAGTAGATTAGCAATGGGCCCTTAGACCCGCAGAACACGCAGACAACCTTTAGCTGTGTCCTCGCCTTAAGACAGTACTGTTCCAACATGAGGCCTTGTACCTGTGTTAAAAATCACTATATTACAGAATTTGAAAACGATGCAGTTTACAGTATCATGTTGACAGAAATGTTAGTGTGCTAATTAACATTTTTGATTTTGTTCTAATTTCAAATCCAGTTAGAAGTAACTTCGCTTTCAGAATCGGCTAAACAAAAGAAAATCAACGTAGACAAAAAGATCCAGCTGAGTGAATATTAATTGTAATAATGTACTATCATATCTATCGGCTTTTTAACCAACATTATATACTAGGACGATTGTAAACATTTCATTTATACGATAGGTGTGTGGACAGTAAAATGGAGAGCAGCTATACATACAATTCGACTTGTTTTGAGGTTTTTACCAGTAGAGTACTGAACATTTCAAAAAGAGTCAAAATGTCTGCATACAGTTTTCTACAAACGGATTGTTTGCAATCATGATAACACATAGCGTTGGCTGAAAAAATATATAGATTTGTTCTATAGTACATTATAGCAATGTTAACACCCAGATTATTTAATATCAATTTTCATTGTTAAGGTAGTATAGTCATCCTGGGTTTTTTTTCTTTTTTATTTGAAAATCTGTATCATATTGTAGAAAAAATGATTATACAAAATAGTTTTGAATTAATATTTGATATAAAATATATTTAGCCAATTTGAGAACGGAGTTAATATTATATTTTATTTGTTTCTTTCAGAATAATCAAAAAGGAATCTTAGAAACTTATCTCAACAGCAATAGATGGAAATAAAACCATATTGCTTTTCCATACAGATGCCGCTATTTTCTGAACAAACTGTTTTTCTTAATCATTTTAAATATAAAACAAGCACTTCCTAATTGTTTTGATCTCTATGGTGATCACGAATAAAATATGTACATAAAATATTAAACTGTTTTGTTCTAGTATTTTGTTTTCTACATTGCCACAATACTTGCTTTTTTTCTTCCAAATATTATGATAAGCATGAAAATATGTTAAGTAAGGCTTCTTTCCAAAATATTTTCACTTTTATTATGTACGTTCAGAGTTGTGGGTATCTCCAAATTACATCTTCACATGCTTTCATTCGATTAATAGAAAACTACGGTTAATTTTTTCAAAATGAGCATTACATTCATAGTGAAAATTAAATCCAAACAGACCGATATTAACGAATTTCAAACTTAAAAACAACATCTATGCGCTTGTTTTTCATAACGAAATATACATTGATTCAACATAGAAATGTTATCGTGCTGTCTAATGGAGAAACAATATTTTATTAAGAGTTCAATCTACTTTGACGTTCTCTGCTTTATTATTTTCTATTAAAAGGCAGAATCTTTACCGCACCAGACAAAATGCAGAGCAGAATTTATTCCGGCTCTTCACGTTCTGAGTTCAAATATCACTGAGGTCGATTTTGCCTTTCATCCCTTCGGGGTCGATAAATTAAGATAGCAGTTTA
>NC_068997.1:34951953-34952842 GCF_001194135.2 Octopus bimaculoides
GGTCGATTTTGCCTTTCATCCCTTCGGGGTCGATAAATTAAGATAGCAGTTTAACACCGTAGACGATTTAATCAACTCGACCTATCCACTAAAAATTTCAGGCCTTGTGCGTATTGTAGAAATGATTTTTTTCTATTGTATATTCTCTACTGACCTTCACAGCTAGGATATACGGCCAAGTGCATTTTATGAAACGTCCATAACGACCAATTTAACAAACATATTGTTTGAACAAGAAAAATTATTTCTCCAAAGACATAGTTGTCGATTCCCACTGGATAATTTGATGTGGATCACGGTCAAAGGAATTGTTAAGTAGATGAAGAAATGTTATACATATGTATATCTTCTTTTATTCTTTTACCTATTTCAGTTATTTGACTGCGGTCATGCTGGAGCACCGTCTTGAAGGATTGTAGTCAACACGTCGACCTCACCCCAGGACTTATTTTTCAAAGCCCAGCACTTATTCTATCGGTCTCTTTTGCCAAACCGCCAAGTTACGGGAACGTAAGCACACCAACACCGATTGTCAAGTGGTGATGCCGGGACTAACACAGACACAAAGACACACATACATAGATATACACATAGGTATTCATAGATATATTCATATATGACGGGCTTCTTTCAGTTTCCGTCTACCAAATACACTCACAAGACTTTGGTCGACCTGAACCTAGAGTAGAAGACAGTTAACCAAGGTGTCACGCAGTGGGACTGAAACCAGAAGCATATGGTTGGGAAGCAAGCTTCTCACCACACAGCCACGTCTGTACCTACACACACACAAACACACACACACACACACAAACTGAAGCATGTATTAAATCAAAATAGAACAAAATAGCTATCTTTCAACATATATATATATATATATATATATATA
>NC_068997.1:34954705-34956186 GCF_001194135.2 Octopus bimaculoides
TATACTTTTACATCGGTGGGACATCATTAATTTTCAAGAGGAGACTGGCAAACTATTTGAGTTTATTCAGAGATAAAAATAAAGATTCCAAAACAAGTCTTAGCAAATTAATCTGGTGTATTAAAGACAGATACAAAGACTATACTATCAATTGGGAATTTATTTGTACTACAACACCGAACAAACTTGGGATTAAAAAAATGTAACTTGTGTTTAGAAGAATTTTACCAGTTTTTACATCCAAGGATAATGTAGTAAATTCTAGACAGGAACAAGCTTTGAGATGCTTGCACATGAGGAAATTCACATTTGCCCAGTATAAATGAGCAATAAACATTTAAACTACAGATTGGTTTGAAATAATGGACTATAAGTGATTATCCAATCAAAACTTGAAATGGAAATTGTTCGCGACTAACTTAACGGACATACCACGCAGAGTAGATAAACGAAGAACTTTAAACTGTTAAATTGAAGAATGTTAGGTAAAGACCCTGAAGAAACTACACCGATTTTATAGTAGGGTTGCAATTGAAAACGGTTACTAATCGGTGCAGTTGAAACATGTGTAGGTCTATGTAAAGCTGTTATATATTAAAAGAATTAAAGATAATGCTATACAACTTCGTAATAATCCTTACTATTATTGTTGGTTTATAGAAAACCACGAATGTTCCGTCCTGGTTTTCCTGTCCGTCTTTGTACCGTCCTTCTGTCCGTATGTTTGCATTGTCGTCCGTTACGTCCTTGTTCCGTTTTTTGGTTTTATATACACTTATAGCGGCGTACGTGCACCTTTTGCTCAGCTTGTAAGTATACATCTTATTCTGTACGACTTTCTTCTTTCTTTCTCCTTTTCTTTTTTTCGTTCCCCTTCTCACTTTCTTGGCATTCTTTCTTTAACCCTCTACTTTCCTGTTATCTCCCTTGTACCTTCCCCTCTGCCCCTCTTTCTCTGCCCCTCTCTCTCCCTCCTCTTCTCTCTCTAGTTCCTTCCCTAATTCTTCAATCCCTCTGCTCCCTACTTCTCACTGTTCCTCCCACGTGTCGCTCGCACGACACCTTAGTTTCCTGTCTCCTGACTTTCTATGTTTGTTGCCGCAAGGCTTCCATTTCCCATGCCAGCTTAATTTAACTTGCCCTTTTAGTAGAAAAATACTTGTTGTTTGTATTTGTAATCGTGTAACATTTTCTCCGTTTTCTCGTTTTTTTTTTTCGTTTTTTTTTAGTCCGTGTTGTCGCACATATTCTTTCTTCCAAAAATTGAATGCTCTTAGCTTAGATTTTTGGGACCTACCAATTGTAACAGGCCAAAATTGTAATATGATTGGAAGCTTGACTGAAGGATAGAAAGCCAGGAATTTCCATCCTGGTTTTCCTGTCCGTCTTTGTATCGTCTTTCTGTCCGTATGATTGCATTGTAGTCCGTTACGTTTTTGTTCCGTTTCTTTATATATATATATATATATATATATATATAT
>NC_068997.1:34958993-34959905 GCF_001194135.2 Octopus bimaculoides
TGTGTGTGTGTGTGTGTGTGTGTGTGTGTGTGTGTGTGTGTGTGTGTGTGTGTGTGTGTATATGTATGTGTATATATATGTATATGTGTGTGTGTGTATATGTATATGTGTATATGTGTGTGTGTGTGTGTAGGTATATATAAATACATGCTAAATTATAAGACAAAGTTAGGTCATGTAATTAGGTGGACTGATGCATAAAATACTAGTGGAAGTTTGGAGATGCACTTGAACCTTAGTGGAATTAGAAAATAAAGTTAGATTACAATGGATACCTGACTATAACCAGAAAGTCACCGTTGCTCTAATTTAAGGAAGGGATTACTATAGTTAATGGGTCAGTTAAAAAATATCTCACTTCGAACCCCAAATTATCCATTAATAGGAGTTAACCTGTAATAGTGCAGACCAACCCTAGGTTGCAGCACTATAGTCTGTGCAGCCTATAAGTGTAGATTGTATAATGATTTCTGGATAAAATTCTCTTAGCCCAATAATGAGACACAGTATTAATGTAAAATAAAATAATAGCAGTGATAGCCTCCCAGGGGCAACAAAAATAATCTACCTATCGGGGATAATCAATAGTCATTAATAAATAAATTAATAAATCAATAAATAAATAAATTAATAAATAAATAAATAAAATAAATTAATCTAGTAGACATTCACAGGAGAGCGGTAACAATAGAAAAGATTAAGGAGTTACCTCCCCTGTATATCAAAATCAAAATATAATCAAGACAGCATGGCGGAAAGAACGGTATAGTTAAATAATTCTTAATAATCTGTTCTGATCGATAATTGTGTTTTTTGGTCATTTGTTCTAATGGAAGCCATTCCTGAGGAAGTACCAAACGTCAGACATCCAACGGATCAGTCGTTGGATAGAGTTGAGCACAGAAATGTTGA
>NC_068997.1:34962393-34963326 GCF_001194135.2 Octopus bimaculoides
GAACGGGAGCGGGCGGTGGGGGTACTGCAGTGCTATTTCGGAAAGGCCTGGATTTGAAAATAAAGGCAATCTTCCTGGATCCAGAAGGTAAGTTGGTGGTCTTGGACGTCGATAGTAGTGAGGGCGCAGCCTTCAGACTACTGGCTGCCTACACTCCGACAGGAGCAGGGCAGTCGGATTATTTCAAACGTCTGGAGGTTTTCCTAGGTACTTCTCGCACTTTAGTGCTAGTTGGGGATTGGAACGCTGTCTTAGACGAACGTATCGATAGGGTGGGTGCGGGAGTATCTGATAGGAGAGGGGGGTGCAAGAGCCTCGCCAACCTGCTCGGACGCTTTTAGCTGTCCGACAGGTATCGACTAGACAACCCGAATGTGCCAATGTGAACTTGGACTAATCGCATCGGGTCGTCTAGATCGTACTTAGAGTTTTCTGTAGGCCAGCGGAGAAGGATAGCATAGGGTGTCCACAATTCAATATAGTCGGCTACACGGAACACAAATTCGTGATCTGTACGGTCGACTTAGATAGGTTCCATAGACAAGGTCCCGGTTACTGGAAGCTAAACGCGTCGTTAACGGCGTGCAAAGTCTTCAGAGGCCGGATTAGTTTATTAGTTAAGAGGGCATTAACCGGGGCAATCATCAATAACAACTGGTGGTTCGCACTGAAGCGGGTAATTAGAGCAGAATCGATTAGGTTTAATAAGGCTCTAGCTGTAGAACGTAAGAAAACAGAGCGAGATTTAGTTAACAAACTAGACGAGGCTCTTAGGACAGGCATCGCAACCGACGTGTTGGCAGCGAGGTTGGCCGTCGACTAACACTTTGACGCCAAACGCGAAGGCTGCGTTGTCAGAGCTAAGGCAGGTTCGGTAAGCGGAGAGGGGACTAAGGCCGCTCGATGGGCCTGCGTGGCAGAGGCGAAGCGTGG
>NC_068997.1:34964489-34965126 GCF_001194135.2 Octopus bimaculoides
CTTGACCGTCGTCCCTTGTGCCGACCGCTGGTTGGCCAAGCTGGTACGCTTGCTCTTCGACTTTTTGTGTTTTTGTGGAAGGGTCAGGTACCACTGGTCAGGCCCTCCATCTGCTGTCAACAGCCGCTGAACGGAGGCCTTGGCATACCATGGTTGCTGTTGCGCAAACATGTGCTCAGGCTATGACATCTCAAGCGTTTCCTGGACGGTGAACAGGTGTGGTCGCCGTTCGTCAGTCACGATTTTCCGCAGCTCGTTTCTTTAACAGAGCTGCAATCCTGAATCAAACGTAAACCGAGAAAGAGCGCTTGGCACCTCGAGTGCTGCCAAGCTCTCACCGCCCTCAGTCAAGCGGGCAATGCGATCGGTAGTAGCTCCACTCTAGCGTTCTATAGAGGGTTAGTGGAGAAAAAGTGCGACGACGTTCTTGGGGAAATTCTAGGCGTCGAAGATAATCAGTTAAATAGTCTGTTCGGAAGAACTTTCGGGCCGGTGCCCATGGATAATTTCCAAAGGTTCCTCGCCTGGCAGTGCTACCGAGGGGCGCTGCCTGTTCGAGATAAACTCTACCGGCACTGAAGTGACGTCAGCCGGGCCTGCTCGAGTTGCGCTCAGGACGACGAAACCGTACTGCACG
>NC_068997.1:34965506-34968697 GCF_001194135.2 Octopus bimaculoides
CTTTTTCAAGTTCCACTTGAAATGGAAGATGAGAATAGAGAGGGAAGTGCTATCTCATAGCAAATTTGTTGAAAGATGGGTGACTGTTGGAAGAATGGCCAGTACGAACGGACCAATTCTGAGGATACACCTGTAAAAAAAGGTAATATAAAAGGAGAAAGGGCTCTATACCCCTTTCTTATTTTCTGACCAGGCTCCCGTGGCTTTTCTGGGTTTTTCCATGTGTAACCTTTCGAAGCGCCTCCTTCTATTGGGAGTTTTATTTCTTATATCTTTCTCTGTTTTCCCACTGTTTACACGAACGTTTTCTTTTCGGACAAAACTCTTTGTAACCTTCGTCCTGTCTTTGTCCTTACATGTTTTTAATTTATATAAGCCCTTGTGGTCAATAAAACCAGAATTTATTATTATTATTATTATTATAGTGATACCCGAGAAATAAGTTCAGACAGGTTGTTAATACCAGCCAGTTTCATTTCTATTTTCATGCGGGTAGAAAAGTAAAAATATGCCCTGATAGAATGTCAGTTTTGTTTGGGGTTGGGAGCTGTACTAGTAGTTGATAATTAAGTTTCGTCTTCATGTTTTCCTATCCTGAAGTCTTCTATCGCGGTCTCAATAGTAATCTAACTGATACTGAACATTTTTGGTGTGATACAAAAGCAATACTTATTTCGAATTTCTTTGAGCCACACCTAATTATCTTTTTTTCTCGCTCCAGATTTTTCTCCAGAGTATAATCGTATCTTCCTGAGAAGGGCCCTCTCCGACTTTTATTGACTATTCTGTTATCTCTCTGCAGATTGCTAATTGGTTTCCATTGAATTTCTTGTTAATTAGTTTTCTTTCAGTTATTTTTTTTTCTGATGCCAGAGTTTCTCCCCGATGAAAAATTTTACTCTGCTGTAAATAAATATTCACTCATGATGTCATTAATCCCTGTCAATACCAATTCAGTGAGCCTCTTACCAATGCCTGTCAAATAAGGTCTATTTTATGGTGGAAAATGAAATAATCTTAGCCTGAAAAATTTCATAATGAATACATTTCAATTACTTGTATACGTAAACTGTTCAGCTCATAATATACCTTGCTATCATTGTTGCTACTACAATCACTGATGTGACATACATGTCATGCTTGTTGTATGTGTGTTCTAGTAGTATGTTCATAATCTCCTATTTGTACACTGTTGTCACTTTTTAAGCAAAATTACAATCGTCAACCTTCCACTTTCTTTCAACAAGTTACTTGTTTGCACCATTGTGTATTGTGAAATAATTTAACCGGGTAAACACAGTTCCAATTCATTGCCATTCTGTTCCAATACATAACATTTTATAGCAAGTACATAAATCCTTACTTAATTTATAACTCCAAGAAAAGGTATAATTTATCCTTTTAATTCTTTATATAACTACATTTAATAACCAGTTTACTTTTTTTCTATGATGTTTTATGTTCATTAGGTTGTCGAGTGCAGTCTCGTACACGCACACGCATGTGTGGCGGGAAGGTGTTATATGGCCGAATAGTTAAGAAGCTCCATTCGCAACCATGAGGTCCCGGGTTCGATCCTACTGTGGAGCGTCCTCGGCAAATATCATTTTATATAACTTCTGCTCGACGTAAATCTTCTGAGTAAAGTTGGCTATACAGAAACATGTTGGATGAATATTAATTCTAATTTTAAAAGTACAGCCTGGTTACACAGCAAACGCTGATTCTACTTTGGAATTACGTTAAGAGTTGACGTGTTTATGGAATGCGCTGCCACTTACACTTAACGCAAATTCATCGAACGACGGAGATCCGCTAACTAACCGTGTGTGTGTGCGCGCGTGTGTGTGTGTGCGCGCGTGTGTGTGTCTATATATATATATATATATATACTGGCACTCCGTCAGATACGACAACGAGGATACCAGGTTCTGCGATCAACAGAACAGCCCGCTGATATAATTAACGTGCAAGCGATTGAGCACTCCACAGACACGCGTACCATTAGTTTTCAGAGAGATTCAACGTGACACAATAAGTGACAAGGATTACAGGTACAACTCATTTTTGCCAGCTCAGTGGACTGGAGCAACGAGAAATAAAGTATTTTGCTCAACGACACAACGCGTTGTCTGAAATCAGACGCACGACCTTACGATCGTGAGCCGAATACATACATACATACATACATACATACATACATACATACATACATACGTATGTATGTACACACCACACATACTCAGAAAGAGTGGGGGAGAGAGAGGGACATTTATTATTAATAGCGAATTTATGTGAGATAAACAGTGATTACATTCCAAACTTTATGAGAGAGAGGGAGACAGGGAGAGAGAAAGTGTGTGTGTGTGTGAGAGAGAGTGCGTGTGTGTGAGTGTGTGTGAGCGTGTGTGAGTGAATATATGGATGTGTAAAGACAAGGATATACGCATCTAAAAATATATTTATACGTGCATATATAGCGTGCACAGGAGCACAACTCTATATTTTCTTTCACTCTAGGAAACACAACCACAAATAAACGTTCCTAAGCGTTTAACATTTTCCTATATTATCATATATTATTATAGTATTATATATTTATCTATATACATATATCATATTTATTTAATTATATAAATATTATATACACACACACACACACACACACACACACACACACACACACACACACACACACACACATATATATATATATAATTCAACCACTACTGTGGTTGAATATATTCTTAAGTCCACCATTTCGTCAACCGCAGCAGCTTCCAAGCTTCACCACTAATTCAGTTCTCAACTAAATTGCAAACTGTTAACAGTTTTAAAGAGGACACCTCCTCAGCTACACTTTAGCATAAATAGTTTGAGATTTGGGTCAGTAGAAACAAAGTTACATCAAAATATCTGCGACCACAAGTGGGGCAGTAAGGCACCCGGACTGACTCGCAGAGATAACACAACGAGTTATACAATTTAATTATTACATTTATTGTTCAATTACATACAAAGAACGCACTCACCCAATGTTCGTTATGAATAAACAAAAGTCATGTCCGCCATATATATATCAATGACATTTTACTACGACAGTCCCACAAGACAACAACAATGAAACAATGAACTCAGACGAACCACAAGGACACACGGAACGTCAGACGAATTACATATCTAACAGTCCA
>NC_068997.1:34975853-34976959 GCF_001194135.2 Octopus bimaculoides
GGTTTTTTTTTTTTTTTGTTGCTATTTATGTTTAGAGATGGATAAGTCGGAAATTCGCACAGTTCTGAAATATGAGTTCTTTCTTGTAAATACAGCATCACAAACAGCTCGGGATATTAATGGAGTATTTCATTCTAATGTTATTACACAGCAGACAGTATCAAATTGGTTTGCGAGATTTCGTTCTGGTAACTTTGACCTCACAAATGAGCAACGCGGTCGACCAGAAACAAAGGTGGATAATGAACTGAAAGCCACTGTTGAGTCACATCCATCTTAAAGTGCCCGTGAATTATCGTTGTTGTCTGGTATTAGCAAGCAAACAACTGGGGTCCACATTAACTCAATGAAAATCAGAAGTAGCAATGTTTGGAAGCCTGCATTATGCTACTTTCTCGTTACAAAAATGAAACTTTTTTTAATCCAATTGTAACATGTGATGAGAAATGGATCCAATACAACAACCGTAAACGTTCAGTACAATGGTTGGACAAAGTCGAGCCACCAAAACACAGTCCAAAAAGCAAAATTCATCAAAACAAGCTGATGGTGAGTGTTTGGTGGTCTGGCACAGGTGTGATCCATTATGATTTCAGTAAACTTGGCTCATCAATCACAGCCGAAGTATACTACAGCCAACTGGACCAAATGATGCAGAAACTTTCAAAAAAACAGCCTAGATTAGTTAGCAGATCTACTCCTATTTTATTGCAAGACAACGCTAGACCACACATCGCAAAAATGACATTGGCAAAACGACAGGAGTTGGAGTTGGAAGTTCTCCATCTTCCACCATACTCACCTGGTCTTGCCCCCCACTGAATACCACTTCTTCCAGAATTTGGATAACTTTTTGACAGGAAAAAAATTTAATTCCGACGATGATGTAAAACAAGCCTTCCAAGATTTTATTGACTCTAGATTGCCAGTATTTTTCAGTTCCGGGCTGGACAAGCTACCGCTGAAATGACAAAAGTGCATTAACAATATGGGTGCATAATTTGATGAATAAAACCATTCCTTGTATTTATAAAACATTAGTAACCATTTTTCTTTTCTACAAAATTCAACTTGATGACCTAATATATATATACATACATATATAT
>NC_068997.1:34977329-34981264 GCF_001194135.2 Octopus bimaculoides
AGCGTTGTCTTGCAATAAAATAGGAGTAGATCTGCTAACTAATCTACGGGCATATGGCGTAGTGGTTAAGAGCGCGGGCTACTAACCCCAAGGTTCCGAGTTCGATTCACGGCAGCGACCTGATTAATAATAATAATAATAATAATAATATAATAATAATAATAGTAACATTGATAGGAATGAGAACCCAGGTTCGAAATTTCCCCAAGACACCTGACGAAGGCTGGAGGGTATATCAGCCGAAACGTTGTGTTAACAACAAACAAGATGAGGACGAATATCCGTCAAATGTAGATAATGTAAATAATATATATATATATATACACACTAGCAGAGATACCCGGCGTTGCTCGGATCAAAACGGCATTGTTTGTATATATATTATAGTTATGTTGAAACAGGTGATACAGGAAAGTGCAGCATTGACAAAAAAAACATTTGCGGAGTAAATAATGGGCTAATTCGACCACGCGACATGTCATGCGTCCGTTTAGAGTATTCCAGGCCCTAACCTGTCGTGGAGAATTGGGGTGGGAGCTATGTGATTTTTAAACGCACCGAAAAGCTGTCAGTGGATATACTGTCCTTTGGTCGGCGCTGCGTCTAACACGACCCATCATCTTAAGATTTAACACCTCCTTCGAGTGTGTTGTCCTACTTCACTCATGGAGTAAATTTAGAGGAACTGTGGTTGTTCATTTGTATGTAACAGGGAAGCAATGAGGTGATAGACTTGCCCTTGAACTTTGAACGTCGGCATAAATTCATGTTCAACTATCCCCTTAGATGCACAAAACGATACCATTTCAAATGCAGAGTTGTATTGCCTGATATTGTTCAGAAAATCCTTAGACTGGATGAAAGTGCCTCCCAGAAGATCCATAAGAGGTTGAAGAGGATCTGGTAGATCTGGTTGAAGAGGATCTACCTAACCGCTTGAACAGCATATGCCATGAGTTTCATTTGGAAATTTTAATGCTTTACGGAAACAAAAATTTGAGTTTAGCACACCAATTTGGATAACATTATCATTTTTATAAGACATCATATCTGAAAGTAGCTCATGGAGCTGTGAAGGACAAATTTGTACGTAGTCTATTCTGGAAGCTATTCTATTTGACCTCTATCTAATCATTAAAACGTTGTATTAATGATTCGGCATTAAGTGCTGCAGCATGCCTTTACTGATCTTGGGAAAGTCTCATCTCACTTCTCTCTTCAGATTCCATTTGACGTGCTGCAGCATGCGTTTGCTAATCTTGGGAACGTCTCATCTGCCTTCTATACTGAGACTCCATCTGATGTGCTGCAGCATGCCTTTGCTGTTCTTGAGAAAGTCTCATCTCCCTTTTGTCTTGAGATTCTAGCCTTTGCTTTTCTACAATCCTCCTCGCTTTATACTTGTTTCTGGAGAGATTACGTCTTTTCTTTCGTGGTTTACACTGACGCACCATTCCGCTGTCATGGCCGTAAAAGTTCACATTAGGATATAGATTATTCATATGATCTTAGTATTATCACATTAGAATTAAAAGTGAAAGCATAAAAATGAAACAGTATTATAGGTTTAGCATTAAAAGTGAAACAATAATATAACACATTACAATATAGATGTTCTTCTTTCACTTTTGACACGTAATACCGAACCAGTGCCAATGTTATATTTTTCTAATCCAAATGAGAAAAAAAATCACATGTTGTCACTCACGAGGTCTGATACTATTACCTTGTAAAATTTGTTTTGATTTGGTCGAGAATTTGGTTCGAGAATGCATAGAGAGCAGACAGAAAGGTAGACAAAGAATTTTATATATATAGATATATAGTAACGAAGCTAAAGCACGCAGACTGAAGCCGCTTGGCAAAGACTGACCTTAAACTCTGTTGTGCATACGTACTAATTGTTAACGTTCTAGCTCACTTCCACTGTTTACAACAGTACTTGGAATGAACGTGTGTAGCGTGTGATAGTCGCATTGACAATGACAGAGAAATTTGTCATGACGATGCCTGCTCAGAGGCCAGCACAAAGTTGCAGAAAGTGTATGGGGAGGAGTGTATGAGCCGCACACAAGTGTACTGGTGGTTCAGACGTTTCCAAGATAGCTGAAAATGTCGATAGTGACGAAAGTTCTGGGACACCCGCAACCAACAGAACTGAGAAAAACATCGCAGATGTGCGCGCAGCTGTGAGAGGAAATCGTCGAGTCACAATCCGTGAATTATCAGAGAATGTGCAGATTGGTTACGTCTCAGGTCAGTCCATTAGCACTGAAGATTTGGGTATGAGACACGTGTCCGCCAGGTTTGTGCCAAAACTCTTTTCAGCTTACCAAAAAGACACTCGGGTTTCAGTTGCACAAGATTTCTGTGGTTGTGTCGGGAACGATGAAAATTGCTTGAAAACTTTGCGTAGGCCTCTGAGCAGGTATCGCCAAGCTTTTGGGAAAAATTTTGGTGCAGATTCTCTGCTCAACTCTCTGTCAATGCGACGAACACACGCTACGCACCTTCCTTCTAAGTACTGCTGTAAACAGCGAAAGTAAGCTAGAATGTTAAAACTTAGTGCACATGCACAGCAGAATTCAAGATCAATGTGTGCCAAGCAGTTTCATGCTGCGTGCTTTAGCTTCGTTACTAAGGCAACAGTCTGGATATTTATTAATCACACTACGTATATATGCATACATACATACATACATACATACTTACAAACATACATATACATGTGTGTATGCATGCATTTGTATCTTTTTTTTTATATATTCTATCCATTTATTTTATATTTACTTAACCGTCTTATTCATATCATAATTTAGGACAGTTTGATTAATTTCGAAATATGTGTTAATCTTTTCGATACTTTAGATCTCCTGTTTGACCTTTATAATAATTATATGAGAACTAATTTTAAATGCCTGTCTGTCTCATCAAAAGCAGTCATCACCTGTCATAAAGACACCAAGTAGTACCAACTTGTATTAACGGAAGTTTCATTTAAATGAAACGTTTAATTATAAGTAGAAATAACCGGCGATTGTCACAAAGGTATATTTTCTTTGGATCAAGTGTACATATAGATTAGATTTGACTTCTTTTAAACATTAAAAGCAATGCAAAGTAATTTACATAATAAAGGAAAACAGAACTTGCATGCAATGATCATCACCCCACCCCGTTCCGTGTCGGTATTTACATTTCCTTTTTTAAGTTCACTCTTTAAACATTGGAGTACCACAGGAACATCTGACTCGTGGAAGCCACTTAGCTTTTCGACAGATTAAATGAGATGAGGTTATAAAAATGACTGCAAATTTACACCTGAGCATTTCAACTTTTCAAAATAGCATTCACATCTACTGAGCAGAAAAATCCAAATTGAGGTAAGATCTAATATTATATATCAAGAACTAATATGTTGTGTGTGTGTGTGTGTGTGTGTGCGTGTGCGTGTGCGTGTGTGTGTGTGCGCGTGTGTACTTTTTTTCGTTTAGAAGTTTCAATGATTGAACTGCAACCATAGTGGAACAGTATTTTAGAGGGTTTTATGTTATCGAATCGCATTTATCATACCAAGGTTTACTTGAGTAACATAACACAAATAATTTTTGTTCGACACTCAGATACATACACAACCACATGCGCACATGCATTCGTAAGTACGCAAGTATATATATATATACACATATATACGACGGGCTTCTTTCAGTTTCCGTCTACCAAATCCACTCACAAGGCTTTGGTCGGCCCGAGGCTATAGTAGAAGACACTTATCCAAGGTGCCACGCAGTGGGACTGAACCCAGAACCATGTGGTTCGTAAGCAAGCTACTTCATTTCATTCAATTTGCCATAAAGGCAGTACACAGAGGAGTAGCTACAGGCTGGACAAACACATTAATGAGATGAGATGAATCATGAGTAAGATGGTATTAA
>NC_068997.1:34982451-34986121 GCF_001194135.2 Octopus bimaculoides
ACCACATTTTGGGTGGGATAATCTCCCACTCCACAGCAGTGGCCTTATTTTTCTTTATATTCTCTGCCATGAGAAAAATGTCCACATAAGAATAAACACAACGAAAAATTTTAAACACAGGCAAAAAGAGAAAACAGTTCAAAAAAGCGGAAGAAATAAAATTAACAGTTCGTACTTAAAAAAAAGTCCATAAAAGAAAGAGAAAGGAAAGACAACAGTTCAGAAAGAATGAATAAAAATTTACAGTTCCAGGCAGAATAAAACTTTTCAGGCCACAACAGTACTCCAGCCCAATTTGATCCCGGCTCCGCTGCAGTCGTCACTTTGCTGGTAAAATCCAATCCTTTGCACAGTTCCACGTGGTGAAATTCAAAGCAAGATAAAACTTTTCTTCAAATTAGTAGTTTTCAAAACTTGGTTTGAAAATAATAAATTTTTCCAAAGTTCACAATTTTTGGAGGAGGGATACCCCCAAAACACACTTCTCACCGCTAAGTGAGACTTTAAGCACAACTACAGGCAGACAAATACATGGAACTCAGTAGAAATTTATTGTTCGACAAAAATAAATAGACACTAGCAACAAACCTCCACTAAATCCCCAAAACACAAACGTCTTACCTGTAGTTGTGCGACAACAATTCATGACGCTGGCATACAGCGACGTGACAGCAGCAGCTAAAAAACACGTCCACACAGAAGTGAGGTAAGCAAGCTACTTACCACACAGCCATTCCTACGTCTCTCTCTCTCTCTATATATATATATATATAGAGAGAGAGAGAGGGGCGTGGCTGTGTGGTAAGAAGTTTGTTTCCCAACCGCTTAGTTCCAAGTTCAGCCCCACTGTGTAGCAGCTTGAGCAAGTGTCTTCTACTATAGCCTCGGCCGACCAAAGCTTTGTGAGTGGATTTGATAGACGGAAACTGAAAGAAACCCGTGTATATATTTTTTTGCGCGCGTGTCTTTATGTTTGTTTGTCTCCTTCCACCGCTTGACAACCGTTGTCGGTGTGTTTACGTCCCTGTAACTTAGCAGTTCGGCAAGAGTGCCAGATAGAATAAGAACTAGGCTCTAAAAAAACAATAAGTACTGGGGCCGATTCGTCTGACTAAAATTCATGACTGAAACAAGTAAGAGATAAAAGATATAGATGATAATGGTAGCTGTCTACTCGTGACTGAGGAAGATCATCACTGACAACTAAGAACACTGTGCACGCAGACAAATTTACAAATTACACTTGTGGATCCACTGGTGATTAATAAGCCCATCCTTTGAAAGACATACACGTCCGCAGATACTGCAGGCAAAACGTCCCCCATTCGCTACACGGTGGTGCATTTTCAAGCAGCTTGCTTAAGTTCAGTATGCAAAATACGTGTCTCTTCAAAAATACTTACTCCCTTCGTGACACCTTTCTTTCATAGGTGGCGATGACAAACAGTGCTTTCTCAACTGACCATCCGTATCTCACATGACTTCCAGAGTTTTGAGGACAGTAAAACCACCTCTTAGCTAAATTACTCTGACTCGAAGTAGAAGAATCTGTCAGCGTCTCAGCTATGGGTTTGTTAGCAAATCAGTTGAGCAGATGGAACTCGTTGAGCATCTAAGGAAAGGAAAACCCTGGTTCCAAACTTTTTCTGCCTTGTGGCTATACTTAGCCATGGGAAGACTTCGGAATATGCCTTGAGGGAAAATCGGATGTCGAAGCCCCTGAGGCAGTTCGACATTCTCTACAACCTCTTTCTGGCAACTGCGACAACGCTAGAGCCAAATTGTAACAATCATACTGTTTGTTCCTTTGGATCCATCAGTGACGCGGAAAGGAGGGACAAGCTCCATGGACAACAACCTGTCCTCCATATCATATTGTACAGGCTTGGTTCTTATCGATGAGCCTCTACTGAAGAGAGAGAGAACTGGACTTCTAAGCTACCGGGAATAAAACAGATATATTACGTAATTTGGTCTTTGGACCAGAGACAGTTGTCATATTTCTTCCTAGGCTAGAGATAACGACTTTTAAGTGACGTTAGTATGGTTAATGATTAATCTAATATTTTAAAATCAATAATTAAGGGAAAACAAAGCGGGAAAGACTGTTGTAAACGTCCTGAGAAATCATTTCATGTAGGTGACAAATGCTGAAAAGCATCGAAATTCTATAATCGGTTGACGAAATTCTTTCAGAATACTGGCGAACGGCACATCTGTATCAAATGATTTTACCGTATCGCGGATCATCAGCCAATCAGTGAAACTTATATAGAATAATACTGACCGAACAGCTAATGCTGTCGTGGAAAGCTGGCGCGCTATATTCTGACAGGCTGCTTCTGTCGCTAAAAGTTAATTTATATACAGCCCACTAGCGTTCCGCAACACCACTAGCTGTTTGGCTAGTATCAGTCTATATCGGTTTGACTGATTTTCTGTCTGGTATTCAGCTTGGTTAGATGTCACTAATGATCCATGATGCAGTGAAATCATGCAGTGCCGTCCTCCGGTGTACTGATGGAATTCTGTCGAGCGTTAATAGAATTTCGATGTTCTTTAGCATTTGTCGGCTACAAGAAATGATTTTTCAGGATGTTTATAGCAGTCTAAGACATTATAATGTCTTAGACATTATAATGCTGGAACCCAAGTTAGGTTGGATGTACTAATCAATATTTGTAATAAAGAGGGAAAGAGTTATAAAAAATTATGTGCATATGTTCATATACATGAGTATTTGTGTATGTGCATACATAAATGTGTGAAATAATCAGCGTAAATATCCCAGCTCAGTGTAAATAAAAATCATTATTTTTTTTTTTTTTCCAGAATGATTGCGAAGGTTGCCAATCTTTTAATATTGTTATTTCTGCTAATGAGAGCCTCACCCACTGATGCACGTGAGTCGAAAATTGTCCTTTTAATATTTTCTTCAATACCCATGGCCACTTTATTTCAAGTAGAAACTTTCCGACTAAATTTAATAGATTACTTCTTGATATCGGAATATTTAAAGAAATGGTGAGATTTGAACTAAGAATGCAGTTCGTTAAAACTATAAGCTTAATAGAAAACAAATAGTAGTAATATAATATTTTCCACAATAATCTTCTCTACTATAGGCACAAGGCCTGAAATTTGATGGGAGGGGTTAAGTCAATTACATCAAACCCCCACCCCACCCAGTGCTCAACTTGTACTTAATTTATCGACTCCGAAATGATGAAAGGCAAAGTCGACCTCGGCAGAAATATTCGCCACAATAATGACATTGTACTTGAGCAAGAAACTACTATTATAGAGTAATACTAAAATGCTTCATTCCATCACCTTTTTTTAAAATGTTAAGTCATCCTCGTTCCAGCATTCAAACTGAGGCTCTATATTTATGAGTAAATGTGTATATTGGAGGTGCAATGGCCCAGTGGTTAGGGCAAGCGGACTCGCAGTCGTAGGATCGAAGTTTCGATTCCCAGACCGGGCGTTGTGAGCGTTTACTGAGTGAAAACACCTGAAAACTCCAAGAGGCACCGGCAGGAGGGGGGGAAACCCTGCTGTACTCTTTCACCGCAGCTTTCTCTCACTGCTTCTGTTGTACCTGTATTTCAAAGGGCCACCCTTGTCACACTCTGTGTCTCACTGAATCTCCCCGAGAACTACGTTAAGG
>NC_068997.1:34989845-34990914 GCF_001194135.2 Octopus bimaculoides
ATATATATATATATATATATATATAGTTTGCTCATCTACTCGAAACTGAGTCAGTCTCGTGATCCTGTCGTCTGCTGGAGGATGGTAGAGGTTCACTCCCATGATGGCAATATATTTGTACTGAGTGCAGTGCTGCACCGAAAACCAGCTGGTAGAAGATCTGCTAAACTAGTAGTAATGTGGAACAACCACTTTCATGTGGCGCTCAACTTTACTTGTTAGTATAGTTACTACCCTCATCTCTTCTTCAGATTTTACAACTAGCTACTTTGATTATTACCTCCGCTTTCTCTAAAGCGGAGGTATTGTTTTCAGTCGTGTTTGTTTGGTTGGTTGTTTATCTGTCTGTGGACAAGATATCTCAAGAACCGCTGGATGGATTCGGGTTAAACTTTCCGGAATGTTTGCCCTCGTGACTGGCACGAACTGATTAGATTTTGGGATCGATCCGGTACTGGACAAGGATTCTGGATTATTTTTTATATTTTCTTTATTTTACATGTATATGTAAAGTTTTACATAGTTCTCTTGTACACGCACACACATACACACACACACACACGCAAATATACCTCTCTTTTACACACATATACTCGCACTTCAAACGCTATCACCCCTATCACCCTTTCTTTTCTCATTCATACGACACTCTCTTTGCCATTTATCTCCTCTGCTTTCATCTCTCACTCCGGCTCTATTATATATATATATACTAGCAGTATAACCCGACCTTGTCCGGGTGTGACTTATTACGCCATCTACGATAAGTCTTGCTAGGTGAAAATCAACTAAAAAAGAAAGCCTTACAATGAAAAAACCCTTATGATGTAAATATGTTCATAATTCAAAAGACGATGAAATCAATAGGGAAATTCTGAAGGCTGTTTTGCGTAAAATGATTAAGCATAACATTATTAAGCGTATGTAAATTTCATCCGTCTAATTGGCTATAGAAATGCTTGTGAAAACAACTTGTTGCGCTGCCCTGATTATACATTGCAGGGTAATCTCTTTTCGCAGGAGCTAGGACGGCAATTTCTGATGAAGCAATTGCTGGCGATCTGTTGGT
>NC_068997.1:34996736-34997296 GCF_001194135.2 Octopus bimaculoides
TGTGCCATCAAAGCTCTTAGTATTCAAGTCCAATCTGTGGATGCTAATCTCCTCCGTCAAGAGTCAGGGAAAGATCCAGTGATATCTACAGTGATGCGCTACGTCCGTGAAGGCTGGCCACCAAAGAACATGGAGATCAATGACGAAGTCAACAAGTTCCGAAAGTTATCAAACTCACTTAGTATCTGCCATGGATGACTTATACATGGATCTAGAGTTGTGATTCCACATAGCTTGCAGCCAAAGATCCTCAATCTTCTGCATCTTGGACATTTTGGCATGGAACGCATGAAACAACTAGCAAGAACTGCTTTTTATTGGCCTGGTATCGATGCTGCTATAGAGATAGCCAGTCGACGATGTGATTCGTGTAACGAACATCAAAGGCAGCCATCTAAGCCTCCAGTTCACCCATGGATGTTACCAGAAATTCCGTGGAGCCGCTTACATCTGGACCATGCAATAAATTTTATGGGTAGAGATTGGCTGGTGATCACAGATGCTTATTCCAAGTACCCATGCATTCATCCTACTTCCTCCACGTCTTCCAAAGCCACTTT
>NC_068997.1:34997801-35000112 GCF_001194135.2 Octopus bimaculoides
GGAAACTGTGCCACTAACTCAAAGACAAACCAGACCCAAGGCCATGTTACCCGTTCCAGAGTATGGACCAGACAACCCAAGACGATCCAAGAGAACTCGTAAAACCCAAGAGAGACTTTGCTGTTGATACTTCTTGTGTAGCATCAATTTCAGTGGGAAGGTGTTATATGGACTGTTGGATATGTCGTTCGTTTGACGTTCCGTGTGTCATGGTGGTTCGTCTGAGTTCATTGTTTCATTGTTGTTGTCTTGTGTGACTGTCGTAGTAGAATGTCATTGATATATATGGCGGACATGACTTTTGTTTATTCATAACGAACATTGGGTGAGTGCGTTCTTTGTATGTAATTGAATGATAAATGTAATAATTAAATTTGTATAACTCGTTGTGTTATCTCTGTGAGTCACCCGAGGGAAATACAACATTAATCTTTCTTTAGGGGTACCAGGGTGTATAAATAAGAAAATAAAATTAGTACTTTAGTATAGCTGGATTCGCCAATAGGAAAAGAATAGTACTTATGATCTCGTAAATAATGCTAATTAATATTTATCCAAAGACATGCCCATAAAGTTGTTACATTAGTGTACTTACTGATAAATTTTAAAGACCAACAACCTGTTGTGCGTAATGGAATTGATCAAAGTCCAGCCATCACTGTAATTGGTCAGTTAAATTTAAAACTAAGGGAAAGCTTAGACCGTTATAGAAGTAGATGCAAATAAAGAAGTAACTAAATAAAAGTGTAGAAAAGTAGCCTATGTCATAAGTGGCCGAATGTCACTTATGTTATTATAAACATACCTAACATGAATACAAGCACCGTGCGACAGTAAATAACTAATAGTTAAGGGGAGACTATCGTTATTGGGAGGTAGTTGCTAGGGCATTTACCTTCAAATGCCAGGGCATTTACCTAATGCTAGGGCATTTACCTAAATCTATCCTCTTAAATAGCCACCATGGTCCCAAGTAGCGGTTATACTAGACAAACAGTAATTGTCTAAACGTTCCTAATACATTCTGCTAGTATATTTATGGGAAGGCAAAAGCACAAAACCCCAAATTAATTAAACGATTACAAGTTAAATCACTTGCTAATTACTAATATGGTTACAAATACAAATACTACAACTTACTAAATCTTACTTGATATATTATTATTATTATGATTATTATATTGTTCAATATTACTAAACTTGTTGTATTAACCCTTTCTTGGGTGCAACCATGTGGGGCCTACCACCTATTCATGCAAAATATGGGGACATAATAGTTCATAGGAAAGCGTCTACTACAGTACCAAGTACAAGCAAATACAATCTGAAGAGGTGTGCAGTTAATAGTAGGTAGCTAAATCACGTTATGTTATACGGGGTGTGTCCTTAATGGGTAAATCTAATGGGGTCCAAAATAAATGGAAGTAGACCAGTATGCTGGCTGAAAATTAGGCCCAGATCGAAATGAAGTTAATTAAAACAAGCTAACCCATGGTGTAAAAAGTTCAATTACTTAACTGCATTATGGTGCTTACCTGAGTCTCATCTGTAAATGGCGTCAGTCCCACCTCCAAAATTCTTTGACCTTGTGTATTTAACATCGAGATAGCATTCCCCAGTTTACTCTCTCTCAACCAACACTGTGATGAGAGAGTCAATATGCATCCCATATTATGTATGTTAAAAATACTAAATGTTAAATTTTATTTTTAATTCACCTGAAGAAAACGGTTGTTTTTTTTTTTTTTACAAAATGCAATTAATTTATTCATCAATGGAAAACACGTCTGAAACAGCTGTAGTGAACCTCGGCCCATTTGTGTTGTTATTATCACTATCATTATTATATATACACGCTCGCACTTATACATATATACACACACGCGCACACATACACGTCTGCCTGTATGTATGTATGTATGTATGTAAATACCGAGAGAGAGAAAAGAGAATAAAGAATGCATTGAGAATAAGAAATCAAAAACGTTTAAGAAGTTCATTAAGGCTTTTCGAGATTGGAAGATTTGGCCGGTGTGAGCAGCTTGGGGGAGGTGTGCTGATAAAAGGAAATGGAACAGATGGTGAAAAGGGTGTTAATAGATAAGCAGACGAGAACAGAAAATAAAATATGCGGCAGTAAAACCCAGACTATGCGTTTTTAAATACATTGAGAGACATATACAGACATATAAATGTCTGTATATACTCATAGGTACACATACATATGTACATACATATACATACGCATCTATATACAAATATATACACCCATATATATATATATATATATATATATATATATATATATATA
>NC_068997.1:35000419-35001628 GCF_001194135.2 Octopus bimaculoides
GTGTGTGTGTGTGTGTGTGTGTGTGTGTGTGTGTGTGTGTGTGTGTGTGTGTGCATATATATATATACAAAGAAACACACACGGATCCTGGCAGAATGAATGTTAAAGCTACATGCATCCACAATTTTTGCAACGCCTCCATCAGATAAAGATCTTTGTTCAGGCTATAGAACTAGCATTTTTCTTGTTAACACCATGTCAGCTAGGTCTTTTGAAGTGAAAATATTGCTTACAGTTTTTGTAACAAATTCAAACTCATGCTCTCATTTTGTCTCTACCTTAAGAAACATATCTCTCGATTGGTGACTCTACTACCTTTGAATAAGGTAGTTGCTTTCTTATCTGAAATAATTCTGAAATATTTTCAGATTAATCCCTAATTAATCTTTGATCTTTGTAATCTGTTTATTCGATCATAACATTGTATGAATGAACTGTGAGTAAAGTTAGATGCTGGCATCTTTTTTATTCAAGTTTCAAGCATTACGAAGAAAATTTTGACACTTCACGAAATAAATATAAAGTGAACAAGAGCACTCAGAGACCGCAAACCTCCGCCAAGGCAACGCCAACGTGCTCGTTTTTTTATTACCCACAAAGGGCTAAATATAGAGATTTATACAATACAAAATACAATACAAAACATAAAATCGGGGAAATAAAGATACAAAAAGAAAATCGAGCAATGAAGAAAAAATAAAAGAAACGAATGGAATCATGAATAATGATAAAATGAGGCGCAATGCCCACTCGAACCCCGAAGTCGAGTGGTTACATTTAGACATAATTTTGGACAGTTTTTCCTCTTTTTTCTGTTTTTTAAAAAGAAGCAAAAAGTTCACATTTTCATCATCATTTTTTTTTATATTGTTCATATATTTAATATTTTTTCCCTGAAATTTTCAAACTTTGCATGTTCCACCGCGAGCGGCATTGCATTACACAACACCAGCCCGTCAATCACAATCCCCAACTCATCGCAAGAACATATCACTCACTCTCCCTGAAACTCTCCCCGGGCAGCACCACCCCTACCAAACCCCTCCACTTGAACACCCCTCCCTCCAACTCCACACTCTTCACACAGCAAACCATGAACACTCCCATGCCTGTACTCCTCCTCTCCAGGCTCCACCTCCACCGCATGCGCATGCTCAAGTTTAGGCGGCTTCCCGCATCCCCTGGGCGCCCTCTCCGCTTCTGCTGCCG
>NC_068997.1:35002720-35010038 GCF_001194135.2 Octopus bimaculoides
CTTCCATAATAAAAGCTAATTGTTTTCACCCCCACAACGAGGAGAAAAACAGCAAAAAACAACAGCAAAATACAATTACGCGCAAGTCGTTTCAACAATTTTAAACAGTAATAATAACAATATCAATAACGAACAGTCTCAAAAAGACAACCTTCCTCAATCAAACCGTGGTCAAAAATGACTAACTCAACATACAAGTTGTAATACCAACGTCTTTATTTCTTTAATTAGGCACAAGGCCTCAATAGAGAAGGGACAACACAAAAACAGACAAAACAATACAATGAGGTACAAAAAACACATATCGAATGAATTATGTGTATAATGAAAATGAGGATGGAATGGCTTACCCACCCCCCATAAGCAGGTAGTTCCATTTTACTGTTTTTAAACAGCTCAATATCAGTCTTGTAGCTGTTGGTTTCCTTTTTTTAAAATTCACACAAAGTTACTATCTATAAAATATACTCCATTAAATCTTCGAAGACCACTACCGGTGGCAATTCGTCGTAACAAATCTGTATCCCTGTCATTTCTATTCTTTCACCAAACAACTCCTTCAATCTGTCCCCTCTTTCTTTTTCCAGCAAAACAGCTTTCAAACCTTCATTATTCTCTTTGACCGCTAATTTCACTCTGATAACGTTCTTCATCTTGGCAGTCTTTTACTCTGTCTCTACACTTTTTGTGTATTGCACCATTGTTCTCAGGTTTTTCCTTTTTGGTGTCACTCTCCTTTTCTCCTCACCAATCCCCTCTTCTGCCGCTGGCATTTCTGTCTCTGTCTTCTCTCACTCTGTGTTGCTATCATTTTCCTTTCTCTTCTGTACTCTTTCCTTCTTGCTTGTTGATGATCTCTGCGTTCATTTCTCACTTACTTTTATTGACTTTTTCACTTCTCATTCGTATTCTCTTGTTTTTCACTTTGCTTCTCCTCTCCACTTGCCTTTCTTTTCTTCCTCGGACTTTTTGGTGGTGAGTCTGTATTACTCTTCTTCATTTTTACCACTGTATATTACTCTTCCATTTTCTCCTCTTCTTTGGTTGCACCTTCTTCTTCCTGATATTCCTTCTCTGTCTCCTCCTCTTCGTGTTTCTGGAGACACTTAGCTTTCGTGTGTCCCCTTATTCCACATAGAAAACATACAGGCGGTCTTCCTTCCACCACAATTCTTCACCTTGTTTCGTCTGGCAGTACCAGTTCTTCCGCAATCTTGTGGAGGTCTGGCAAGCTTATATGGACTGATACCTATAGTAGTCCATACCCCCAGCAGTTCACCTCCGTAGTTCTCGATATTTTCAATATTTCGGTGCCCTCCACTGTATTGTAGAGGATAGCTGCCACCAGCCACGCCTCATCAATTTCTGGGGGCACACTACCTATTCTTACTCTGGCTGCACGTTTACCACAGTAAGTCGGTAGTAGTGCCCACTCAACTGATCTCAAAGGCACAGTGGAGTATTTTCTCGCTTCTTATTCACTCACGAAGCGTACCTCCAATGTACCTCGATCGCCTCCACTGCTGCTATTTCCACTTTTTACGTTGCAATATTCAACGTTTTGTATACAATTGTTTTCTTATCAGTTTTTTCTATCACTTCCTTGGGAGGCGTCAACCTCAGGCTATCTCCCTCCTTTCTCAGTAAATCATTATATTTCTTGAAGTTTTCCTCCTTCAGTTCAACTTCTCTGATTTGCAGTACCTCTGCTGACAGGCTATTGCCAAGTCACCGCAGCATAACTTCCCGCTTGCACTGGTGTACATTCCATAACAATATTGTTCACAACTTCACCCATAAATGGGGAAGAAAATTAAAATCTCGGTAACAACAAGTTCAACAATTTCAGGTAACAACAATCCAACAATTCAATAAATAACAGTTTAACAATAACAGTACTCACATGGAGTGTATACACTTCAAACTCAACTGACACAAATACAGAACTAATTTCTTTATTAGGCACAAGGCCTCAATAGAGAAGGGACAACACAAAAACAGACAAAACATTACAACGGGGTACATGAAAAACACATATCGAATGAATTATGGATATAATGAAAATGAGGATGGAATGGCTTACCTAGTTCCATTTTACTGTTTTTAAATGAACAGTTCCATATCAGTCTTGTATCTGTTGGTTTCCTTTTTTAAAAAATTCACACAAATTCACAATTCTAAAAGTATACGCCATCAAATCCTCGAAGACCACCACCGGTGGCAATTCGTCGTAACAAACCTGTATCGCTGTCATCTCCATTCCTTCACCAAACAACACCCCAAATCCAACTCCCCCTCCAGCAAAACAGCTTTCAACCCTTCATTATTCTCTTTGGCCTCCAATTCCACTCTGACAACGTTCCCCATCCCGGCAATCCTCTTCTCCATCTTTACCCCCACCCCGCGTATCGTAACATTGTACTCATGTTCCCCGCAGTCACTCTTCTCTCCCCACCAAATTCCACCCCTGCCGCTGGTACTCCCACCTCTGCCTGTCTCCTACTCTGTGCTGCCATCATCTCTTTTCTATCTCTACACTTTTTGTATATTGAATCATATTTCTTAAGTGTTTGGATTTTGGGGGTTTGACGGGCAACATTTGTTTTCTTAACGAAACACTTTCAAACTTGGGACACTGGTAGAATGTGTCATATAAAACAACAACTTCTCTTAACCTTCTAAACAAAATTTTGTACATCGTAAGTTATTTCATGTTAAAGTTGTCGTATTTCTGTAATTTCAACCAATCACTGACGTCTATTCAGCTGAATACATTTACTGCTGTTTTCTAAACAGTAGCTTTTGACCGGTAAGAAAAATGTTATTCCCCTGACATATTTCATCCGGTTTAATCGTAATTTATACGCATATATTGTTTATATAATAAATTACGCTGTGCGTATCTGTGTGTGTATATTTTACTCATAACCTCACTCATAACCCTAACCCTAAACTAGAGTTTGATTTGAAGAAGATTTGGCTGCTATTTCTAGGAAATGAAGCACTTGTTGGAGGTGCTTTAATAATTCTGGTAGCTCCAATAACAAGTGCAGGCAATATTCAAGTATCTTGATGGCTTTTTCCCCCCTTTGTTTACGAATAGTCTAGTTAATCGGAAATGTCAGAACTAACGGGGATTAATACCATATACACCGTTACAGCACTTACTGTTTTCAACTGAATAGACGTCAGTGATTAGTTGAAATTATCGAAATAAGACAATTTTTAACGTGAAATAACTTCGAATACAAAATTTATTATCTGTTCTATACCACAACATATACAAGTATACGAAGTTTGAAAATGTTTCGGTACCAAAACACTATATAAAATAATGTTGCCCGTCAAATCACAAAGGTCACTGTCAGTCACTGTCCGTTTTTCTTCACCAATCTCTTCTACTGTTGCTGCTATTTCTATCTCTGTATGTCTCTCATTCTTTGTTGTTATCCTTTCTCTTTCATTTTCCTTCTGAACTTTCCCCTCTTTGCCAGTTGTTGGTAACGGTTCCTGTTTATGCTCTTCGACTTTGTCACTTTTTGTTGTCTTTTCAGTTTTCTCTTCTCATTCGTATTCTCTTGTTTTTCACTTTGCTTCTCCTCTCCACTTGCCTTTCTTTTCTTCCTCGGACTTTTTGGTGGTGAGTCTGTATTACTCTTCTTTCTTTTTACCACTGTATATTACTCTTCCATTTTCTCCTCCTCTTCGGTTGCACCTTCTTCTTCCTGATATTCCTTCTCTGTCTCCTCCTCTTCGTGTTTCTGGAGACACTTAGCTTTCATGTGTATCCTTCAATTTAATTTCTCTAACTTGCAATACCTCTGCTGACAGGCTTTTGCCAGTCACCGCAGCATAACTGCCCGCTTGCACTAGTGTCCCTTCCATAACAACACTGTTCACAACTTCACCCATAAATGGGGAAGAAATTTTTTTTAAAAACCAATAACAACAAATTCAACAATTTCAGGCAACAACAATCCAACAAATAACAGTTTAACAATAACAGTACTCACATTGAGCGTATACACTTCAAATACAACACCAACGTCCTCACAGCGATTAGCTGGAGATGATTTTTAAAATGAGAATATCTGAAATAAACTCGACTGCTCACACAAACGAGAATACTAAAAGTGAACCCGACCGCTCTCAAAAATTAGGTAAAAAAAAAATAAAAAAAAAAAACGAAAACTAATCCAGAATCCTTGTCCGGTACCGGCCGATCAAAAACCTAGTCAGTGCGTGCTATTGGTGATTTGCTGTTTGATTTTTTTGTGTGAAGGTTTTGTGCTGCTTTGCAGCGGTTTTTGACGGTGGTGCTTTTTCTCCGGGTTGAGGAGAATTAGCTGGACAAAATGGCGAAAAAAATGTTCTATTCTGACGTGAGCGGGTCAGAATTGTCATCCTCGGAAGATGAACTGGCAAGGGCTCTCTACAAAATGGATGAAGTTTTGAAGGAGAAGAAGACCTTTGCAGAAATAACAGAGGTTAAATCATGTGAGGTGGACCTCACGAAAATGTTGAAATATCAGAAAATGGCAACGAAAGTGGGTGGAGAAGTGAAACTGTCGCCACCGCAGAAAATAATGGACAGAATGGAAAGAAGAACGATAACGTTTAAAGCAATTGCAGCAGAAAAAATAAAGTGGAAATTATGGAAATCGAAACGATAGACAAGGCGTTGAGAGCGGTAACGAAAGAAGTAATATTCCTTTCACGAGGCAATAAATTCGGTACAATAGTTGTACAGTTCAAGTCGGAAGAGGCAGCAAAAAGGATGGCTATAAAAACAGTAAAAACTGAGAATGTAGTCCTTCTACCCATGTATCTTGGAAGAAGGACATCCAGGGTCAGAGTAGAAGGAATACCACCAGATATGGGAGCGGCTTGGGTGGCGGCGGTGTCCGTTATCCAGGCCACATCAACTGATGACGGGACGTGGAAGGGGAAAACATTGCAAATGAACATCCAAAGTGAGAAAGAAACACTAGAAAAATTGGCAGAGACAGTAACCATAGGCGACATAAGTCTGAGAGTGTGGGTAGAGGGCAGAATTCCTCGCTGTTATAAATGTGGTCTGAAGGGCCACATTAGAGTGAATTGGCCCTCCACCGAACAAAGAAGCACAAGAGTGGAATACACAGGAGATACTAAAAAACAAACAGGAGAAAATAGAGAACACAGAAGAGTTAATACCAGCGGAAGAAGAAAACGAAGAAAGGGAATGAAAGGCGAGTAAAAGTTCGAAAAGAAAAAGGAAGAATGTAGGCTTCTCACATGCAGAACCCCAACCCACCCACACCCTCTTCGTCCCACCCTCCCCCTGCAGACACTATACCTACCCATTCCCCACAAACACGAAAACAAAAAAAGAAGGACACCACACACAGTGTTAGAAACTTCCCCTCCCACTGATTGCTATGCATGTTTGGTTTACTATGAGGCAGAGAAAGAACTGCATGAGATAGTGGAGAAATGGAAAGACACAGTCCATGCGGACGTTAACGATGACGAGCTTGGAGAAATCACAGTAATGCTAATAACAGAAAAACATCTGAACAAAATTTTAAAATTCGAGGAATTTATGGTATGGAAGGTGAATTACAATATGGAGAATTTACCGAAAGAAATAGAATACGAAGAACTGAAATTACGATACGGTATAGATATTATGGAGGACAGGCAAAAAGGCAAGTAAGTGATGTTACTTGATGGGGCAGGTAACATCACTTCCATTTCTCATTTTTTCATTCTTACATATTACCATTCGTTATTTTAGTTTTTCTTCTGATTTCATCTTCTTTTTGTATTTTTATTTCCCCGAATTTGTGTTTGTCGCGTTTGTATTGTCTCTGTGTTGTAATGTTTGATGGAACATTCTTTAGTTTTACCTGTTATAGGCAATTAAAAAAATCGATCAGAGTGGTAATCATGGAATGTGAAGGTCGCCGTAGAAAATTTAGTAACAGTAATAAATTGCTTATCCTTATCTAATACAAGCCAAAGTTAACAAATTCTCCATTCAAAATAGTTTTAAAGGTGGATGTAATAAGTTCTACTCAGGAATTTTTAAATGAATAGCATGAGACCCTTTTGGTTTTCTCTTCTCTTAAATTCCGGCCTTCCTTTAGTATTCCGTTGTTTTAGATTGATGTATAGATGTATGTATAAATGTAAATATATGTGTATGTAAAAGAGAGGTATGTTTGTGTGTGTGTGTGTGTGTGTACAATGGAAATGGGATGGTAATGTTCAATGCTGAAAATGTGTGAGTGTATGTGAGTGCGCGTACAAGAGAACTATGTGAAACTTTACATATACATGTAAAGAAAATATAAAAAATAATCTAGAATTCTTGTCCGGTACCGGATCGATCCCAAAATCTAATCATTTCGTGCCAGTCACGAGGCCAAATATCTCTGAAGTTTCATCCGAATCCATCCAGTGGTCCTTGAGATATCTTGTCCACAGACAAACAAACAAATACGACTGGAAACAATACCTTTGCCTTCGCTAAGGCGAAGGTAATAAAGTTGTGTTTATGTGCTTCTTGCAAAAATAAAATAGCTCTTCCATGATGCAATTGTACAAAAAACACTGTTTCGAAGATAAGTTTAGCCTTAAAATGTTTAGGTACCATACCTGGAACTCTTGCGAAGTGATGCCTTTTAACACCTCTATCGTTTTTTGCTTCACCTCTTCCACATCTGCAAAACGTTTTCCTTTAAAGACTTTTTTCATTCGGAGGATCAAGAAAAAGTCGCAGAGTGCAAGATCGGATGAATGGGGAGGATGGAGTAAACGGAGTCATGCCATTTTTGGTCAAAAATTGTCTTGCACGCAAGACGGTGTGCGCATGCGCATTGTTGTGAGGAAACCACCACCGTCCACTTCGTCACAGGTCAGGGCATTTTCTAGATTCCCTTGTTCGAAAATATACAGACACAGATCGTGTCGTATAGCCAGCTGGAGACGATGTCTCCTGAGGCTAAATTACAGCAACATTCGTCCTAAACCAGGACTGCCATGTTATGTTGGCAAACAATCTTTACTCCAAATGTATTTTAATGTGGGGTAGGACTACCTTTGGCAGTAATTACAGCTTGAATTCTACGAGGTATGGATTCGTACAAAGTTTAAATTGTTTCCAAAGGAATTTTTGTCCATTCTTCAGCTAAAACAGTCTCCAGTTCTTGTAACGATGCTGGCAGAGGATATCGACTCCTTAATTGCTTTTCTAAAATGCACCATAAGTGTTCAATAATATTGAGATCTGGGGACTGTGATGGCCAGATAAGATGTTCAACTTCACTAGAAT
>NC_068997.1:35010738-35012679 GCF_001194135.2 Octopus bimaculoides
TTGTGATCCTTTCTAGCAATTCGCGTAAGAGTCCGACGGTCCCTGAAAGTTTTGGTTTTCTTCTGGAGTTTTGATTTGACGAGGAAGTTTTTCCCTTTTTCTCAAAGGCTGTCATTGTAACAGTACTTCTTAATACACCAAACATTTTGGCTGTTTTCGTTACGCTAGCGCCTGCATACGAGCACCAACAGTTTGACCTCTTTGAAAGTTCGATAGATCTGTTGTTTTAAAGAATTTTAAGTACCTTTTTCTGATGATATCTGGAAAGAAACAGCAATTTTAGCAAAACATTAAGCAACACTAATAATAAATCACAAAACATATAAATAAACAAGCTTTTAACGGTTTTATATATAGTTCAAAATTATGATGCTAGGTGTTTCCATTATTTTGTCCACTCTCTGTATATACTGTGTATATATGCGCGCGCGCGTGTGTATTTACCATGTGAACTACGATGAAAAAACATGAAAGATACGGTATATAATTTTTTTGGTGCAGGGGTTCCTTGAGACGTAATTTATTTTAAGGGTTACGCAAGGATGAAAAGGTTGAGAAACACTGCTTTAAAGTAACATCTCTTCGCTTTAGCTTATAAGTATTGTAATCACAGAAAAAGGAATTTAAATCAACAACTTTTCATTAAAAGTATTCTGTACATTCAAAGAAATGTACTATGTACTTGGATTCTTCGATAGACATTACATCTTTGTCTACTTGGAATTATCGTTTTTGTATTTCAAACAGAACGGGCAAACTTTTGGCCAGGTTTTGAGATTGACAATTATCACTGCCTTATCACAGCCTTGTTATGAATGAAAATCATTAGAGTGATAAAAAAAAAGCGTTCTGTCCTAATATCATGATTGTTTTACATGTGATGACAGTCATTAATTATAGTGTTCTACGCTACTTTGGAAATTAATACATTACTTTTATATAATAAGAGGCGTAAATGTAAACATACATACGTGCATACATATACGTAGATACGCATCAAATCGTGCACTCACAATACCGGTAATGTATGAAGAAAATACTTAAAGCAGATGAAAATTGAGGTCCAGTTATAGGTCAACTTGTGAAATAAATGCAGGAAGAAGATAGAATGCGAAGAGTTACTGTTCGGTAGCAAAAATGGCGTCCGGACAAAAGTTCCCTAGGGCAAAGCCCCTAAGGACAAAAGCCCCACGTTTATATTTTTCGATTATTTTTTAGTTTTTAGAATTTTTAGTTGAATGTATTGACCCCAGAATTATTTTTTACTTGCTGCAGGACTGCGGTTGGCCATGCTGGGGCACCCCATTGAAGAATTTTTAGATGGCTTTATGGAACAGAATTTTTTTAAAGCTTGATCAAAACCATTTCTGTGATATAATTCATTTTTGCTTTTCCTTTTACTTGTTGCAGTCGTTAGACTGAATTAATGCTGGGACACCACCTTCAGGAAATTTTAGTCAATCGACTCCAGAATTTTTGTAGATGATTTTCAACCAACGCATGAAGTTAAGCCTAGGTCTCTCGACATACTAACAAATAACAGCCAAATCTCTTGAAATTGTTTATAACCCCCACCCACACTCGGTTATATTTTTTGGTTATTCTTCGTTTTTCTTTATTTTCTAAAAATCTTTTTATTTGTTTCAGTCACTGGACTGCGGCCATGCTGGGGCACCGCCTTGAAGAATTTTTGTCGAATGTAGCGATCCTAGAATCTTTTTAGATGATTTTCAACCAGCATATAAAGTTAAGCCTAGAAGGTCTCTCCACATGTTAGAAATAACAGCCAAATCTTCCATTTTTGTTTTATAATTTCACGTAAACAAAAACGGAAATCGTAGTTGTAAAAAAAAAACTTTTATTTTCCAAAATTCCGATTTTTAAGCAAATAAAATATATTTAATCGAAAAAACGGTGTCAAAACATATATGGGATCTTTAG
>NC_068997.1:35012955-35018826 GCF_001194135.2 Octopus bimaculoides
GAAATAGCAGCCAAATTTTCTTCAAATCAAACTCTAGTTTAGGGTTAGGGTTCGGGTTTTAGAGTTAGGGTTAGGGTTATGAGTGAGGTTATTGCAAAAATAATCATAACCCTAACCGTAACCCTATTACGAAAGAGCACTGACTGTATTCAGCTGAATAGACGTCAGTGATTGGTTGAAATTACAGAAATACGACAACTTTAACATGAAATAACTTGCGATGTACAATTTTTTGTTAAGAAGGCTAAGAGAAAAAGTTGTTTTATATGACACATTCTACCAGTGTCCCAAGTTTGAAAGTGTTTCGTTAAGAAAACAAGTGTTGCCCGTCAAATCATAAAGATCCCATCTATGTCCTTCACAATGGTAATTTCCGCGTTTCAATTATTTTCCTCGTTTTTAGAATAATTTTAAAGTTTGATAATGAAAATAAATCAACCTTAACATCAATAATAGAATAACAGAACACAAAACTCTTTACTACTCAATGTACATATTGCCTGAATTCTAACAAAAGGGAAAGCATTTACTTCAAGAAATGTGTAGAAACATAAAAATGATAAGAAGTACGTTTGAATGACTACATATATACATATAAAATGAAATAAATATTACACATGTCTCTGACATGTTTTTTCTTCACAAAAACCAGAATTTGTCATTTTTATGGAGAAACACCCAGCTCCCTGTTTAAGAACAAGAAGTACGTTTGAATGATTATCCTTCTGTTAGACTTTCAACGGCCGGAGAAAGTTCAAAAGGTCAACTTATTCTCATTAATCTGTAAGTGCTAAGAGAAGAAAACAAAAGACCTTAAATATATATTTTTTTAAATGCTGATGACCGCAGTCTAATAAATGTAACAAGTAAAAAGAAAAAAAAGTTTCTAATGACTGAAATAAGTAAAAGGTAAGAAAAAAAATAATCGAAAGATATAACCATGGGGCTTTTGTCCACTTTCACACTTTAACTATGGGGCTTTTGTCCTACACTCGGCAAAAATAACTACATACACACAAGGACATAATCGCGTATGCCTGCACCAGCACAAACGTAAGATTGCAAAAGATTATAGTGAGCAGAAGAGAAAGAATCTGAAGGAAAAAGTCTTCCTTACTGACGTTTCTCTGTTTCCGAATGAGAGATTAATTGTGAAGAATTTGAGATGTGACCTTATTATGAAATAGAAGATGGATTGAGAGACAACCTAAGCGTTCTAGTGGACATCAAGGAATTGATTCCGAGAGCAATCACCTAAACAGTACCTGTTTACATATTCATGAACTAAGTTGGAGTTTATAATTAATTATTTCAACTTTTAAAAAATTTTTCATTTAAAGATATCAAATGCTTCAAATGGGAAGTCTAAATTGTAAATGAGAATACAGATATTTTAAGCAACAGCAAAATAATGCATACAGTTATGTAACTAAACAGAAAGCTATTTTCTATCAAAATCTACCTAAAGTTATTCCGTGATGAAATTCATCATACATCATTTTTCACTTAGAATTATAACTCTTTATGAGGAAATAAAAATACAATTCATGAATAAAATATTTTACTAATGCGCAATATATCTTGATTCACAAAGAAATAATTTAATACATAAACATTTGCAAAACTTTTCACACAAACTTTCCTGGGGTTTTTTTTTTTGGTTTTTTTTAATTTCATGTTTGAAGTATAACATGTAAGATGAAAATTATTTTCAATTTAGAGGTGATATGTCGACAAATGGATGATTACATACGAGACCCATCAGATTGCGGTGCTTTCTACCGATGTTTCAATGGCAGCCCAGTCAGGTTTGTTTGCCCCCGAAATATGCTTTTCAGTAGTCGCCGGAAACTTTGTGATTATGCCCGTAATGTCCAAGACTGCAATAATTGACATCAAAAAGGTAAACTTTCTTATTTTAACTAATCACTTTAACATTCTTACCTTTAATATAAGTCTTTTTTTCTTTTTCTTTTTTATTGTTTGATTTGTCATTAGGGCGTTGGACAAAATGTTTAGCGGTTTTTCTTCCCTTTTGGGGTCGATAAAATAAACACCAATGAACCCACTCCGCTACAATTTGAAACCATTATTATAGTTTACTTTGTAAGGTAGCGAGCTGGAAAAATCGTTAGCACACCGGGCAAAATGCTTAGCGGCATTTCGTCCGTCTTTACGTTCTGAGTTCAAATTCTGCCGAGGTCGACTTTGTCTTTCCTCATTTCGGAGTCGATAAAATAAGTACCAGTTGAATACTGGGGTTGATCTAATCGACTATCCCCCTCTCTCAAATTTTCAGGCCTTGTATCTATAGTAGAAAGGATTATTATGGTTTGGTTTGAGCGATGTAGCTGGCAGAAGCAGTGCAAATTGTGGATCGATAAGTTCTGAGTTCAAATCCCATCGAGATCGACTTTGTTTTCCACTCTACTGAGATTGATAAAATGAGTATTATTAAATATATTTAAAGGAAAAGCATGAACTAGAACCGGTTCAGGTGACTCAAGTTCTTTTTCCTTCAGAAACCTGTGGCCATTTGCTTAAGAAAGAAATCCTTATTAGAATTTATTGTATTGAACAATGAAATTAGTGTTTTACAGTTATCTAGATTCACCCATGCAGCCAGAATATCGGAGATACCAGCTTTTATAGACTCTTAAGATAAATATAATTAGCTTTCTAACATTTGATTTGCGAAAATAGATTGCTGAGTTGTGATCCATCCTCAAATATTGATGGTGCAGTCAACACAGGTGTTTGACTAAACGTGTTTCAGTCTCTACATTCTCCAAATATTTGCATTCCTATATCCAGTTTCTAGTGTTTTAACCCTTAAACGGTGGACATGATGATGATGACGATGACGATGACGACGTCGGCGGCGGCCTAGATAGCACAGAAGAAAGTAATGCTTCAACTAGCTCTGAATGGAAAAAGTGAACCGATTTTTCTCCATTTGAACATTCGTTTGACAACAGCAATGCGGATATCTCATATGAATTTATACTCAAATGATTGTATTGCCCTTACTTCTTTATTTTTATAATCTAAGATTTAAAATCTCATTTTCATAGTTTTTGTATATATCTAAAGTGAAAATAAGTAAAAAAAAAAAAAACTATTCTTAAAAACTGTTCTTTGTTAGTATATTGTATAGAGAGTAGGTAGAAAGCACTTCGAGTATTAACTTGGGCTTTCCATGTTTTAGCAAGGTTTATTGATTTCTTGTACGCTTCTAATACCATACATTCTAATCAGCCTTGAAATTCCTTTGACTATACTGAGCTATCTTTTAGACATGCAAGATGATGAAGTGTTGTGTTCAGAATGTAGACCTAAACAAGTTGATATGGGAGAAAAGTTGTTGCTCTACAACAGGCACTACTTGTTTGCAAAAATAATGTACTCAAAAGAGGTGGGGAAACGCCGGCGATGCAGTTATTGTGAGAGTAACATTGATTTCAAATTTTGGTACAAGGCCAGCAATTTCGGGAGAGGGATAGGTCGATTATATGAACCTTCCAGTATCGACCCCGAAAGGATGAAAGGCAAAGTCGACCTCAGCGGCATTTGAACTAAGAACATAAAGACGGACGAAATGCCTCTGAACATTTGGCCCAACGTGCTAACGGTTCTGCCAGCTCGCCGCCTTATGGTGAGTGTAATTTTGTCAATGGTACTAGATAGCATTGCTAGATCTACCAATAGAGTTGATGTCAGGGATTATTTGCTGAGTCTTGTGAAATTGCTACACCCAATTTTAATATGTTCAGAAGAGCTGAGACAATTAGAAGTGCTTCGTCTGAGATTATATATTGGTTTCTTTTCTTTCATCACAAACGAAACGTAAATATAATAATTAGATAACAGATAACATCTCAAGTTTACATTGTTAATACAGGTAGCACCTAGTTATCTGTACGGGGCAGTCAGGCGGTAGTAGATGACGGCGGCAATGTAGGTGTTCGCCACCTCCACCCGATCCTTCTGGAGTAGTTTCTTCTCAGTCCGTTTCTGGGTGAGACTAGCTACGCTGTTCGTTTTTGTCCCCTCGGTTTTGGTCAACCTGGAGATCAGGACAAAACCAAAGCCCGAGCAATTTAACCGATCTCAATAACGCTGTTGGGCGATATAGACCTGCCTTTCCAGGTGCCGCGTTGCAGGCCCAACGACTTCGCGTACAATGCTGGAAGATACCGCCCGGTTTATAAAAACATTGACAGGCAAAAGCTGTTCTAACGTTCCTGCTTAAGACATTAACTGGAACAGCTAGAAAAACTATTCTATAACAACACGTCTTTAAAAACTCCTTTTCTGGAAACGCATCAAGTGGAGAGATTTTTCAAAAATATATGGTAAGACATCTAATTTATATCGAGAGCAAAATAGTTCGGGATAGAGGTCGTAGTCCTATTTAGGCTGAGGTCCTCGCACTGCGACATTCCTTAGTCTCCTGCCAGGGCGAAGAGTTCGTTCTCTTCTCACATATTGTGAAGAAAATACAGTGAAGTTATGAACACCAGGTGTCCCACTAGGACTGGATCATTTGGTGAAAATTTTACATGGAGGGATACACACTCGAGTATTGTTCTCACAAGAAGTCTCCCTTACGGTGTTTTGATATGGCTACCTCGCCTAATCGTCACCCGAGGTAAATGTATGTACATACTTCGTTACACCTCGTACTCCTTTCAGAGAACGGTGTAACTGAGAAGTTAACCGGAGAATTCAAGTTGCTGTGTCCGTAGTATTTTCATCTCTTGCAGCTGCTATTGGTAGGTCTCTAGCTGTTGCCTTGATTGAAGTTATCGTTCCTGATATTGATGTTAATATTGCTGGTTTGTCTCTTCTTGTTATTGTGCTTATTGTAGTTTGTTTTTCTGATTGTGTTGTTTGCGCTGGTATTGTTACTGCTGCTGCTATTTTCGTTGCTATTGCTTTTGTGGTTGTTGGTTTGTCGGCTGCTTTGGCAGTTTGGCCACGTCTTTTGGGGCGATGTATGACTTAGCAACGCTGACCTTTTCGGTTTGAGGAGGTTAAACAAGCAGGTCGTCTTTCCAGCCTCTCCTCTTTTTGGATGGCCTTTCTACAAGTTCTAGTCGGATTCTTTGTTGTTACTCTTCTCTAAATCTGACAGCTACGATAGCATGAAAATAAGTGTTAACTTTTGTTTCGTCTGTAATTTCTGTTTGTGAAAGGACGTGGTTTAATGGTTAGGGTATTCAGCTTACGATCGTAAGGTTGTGAGTTCAATTCCTGGTGACGCGTTGTGTCCTTGAGCAAGACACTTTATTTCACGTTGCTCCAGTTCAGAGGCAAAAATGAGTTGTAACCTGTAATTCAAAGAGCCAACCTTGTCACATTATGTGTCACGCTTAATCTCTCAGAGAATTATGTTAATGGTACGCGTGACTGTGGAGTGCTCAGCACCTGCACGTTAATTTTTTTCGACTGGTGACGTCGTTGAATTGTGTCATGTTTTGAAGGAGCGCTTGAGTAGAAATACGTTGTAGGAATTTGTTGAGGACCTGTTATTATATTGTTGCCGTTTTGTTGGAATTGTTTTGTTGTTGAAAGCCATTGCTGTGCTGAGGTGGTTTAATATGACTACCAGCTACGCAGCTGCAGCTAGCAGCGGCAGGCCGACCAGCGACATGGGAATGAGAGAGGTGAAGGTAGATATGGAAAATTTGAAGAAACATTTCAAATATTTGAAGAAGGAGGGAGACTGCTTGAGGGTCGACCCTCCCAAAGAAGTGATGGAAGAAGCAGAAAAGAAAATTATCACATATAAAACCTTAAGAATCGGCTCCAAGAAAATAGAAATAGCGGACACTGAAATGATTGAGAAGCGTCTGAAGGAAATCACAG
>NC_068997.1:35019791-35050528 GCF_001194135.2 Octopus bimaculoides
GGGTTATATCTGGGCTACAACACTTTGCCAAGCGTCGTAACGGCGGAGGAGCTGAAGCAATACATAATAATGAAAGAATAAGAACTGTATAAGAAAACTGTGAAATGAAACTGCGAGCTTTGGGGGACTCGTAAGCCATTCCATCATCATATTGTAATTTACTCATTTCATCTCATAATTCGATCTATGTACCCCACGTTTTGTGTTGACTGTCCTTGTAATGTCCCCCTTCTTTGTAAATGAGGCCTTCGTGCCTGTAATAAAGATTTACCTGCACGTTAATTTCACGAACAGACTGTTCCATTGATCGGATCAACTGGCACCCACGTCGTCGTAACCGACGGAGTGCCAGTTTCTGTTCGATTAAGTTGTCTCCGTTGATGTTGGTGGTGGTGGTGGTGGTGATGGTGGTGTCATTGAGGGAGTTTGATCTTGAGTACCTCTGCGTATGTGCACAGAGAAAGTTTTGTTTTTTCGTGTTGGCACTGCTTCTGTTGATTTGACTTACATCACTATGAACTCTCTCATTCTGCTGCCAACTTCAGTACATGCCTGCCAAAAGGCTTCCAAATACGTCTCATATGAATTCTTTCGACTCTAACGAATCTGCTTATTCATCACAGTGATTGTTCATGTATCACAAGGGAGATGAAAGTGGGACATTAGAAATAAAGGGTAAAGAGTAAGGACCATTTCGGTCATGAATGATCATGGGATCACACCGAGAAAGTTCCCCTCTGAGACACAAGTCCAGGCAAGGTTGTTTATGGAAGACCAGCAGCAGTTGCTCATGCATACCAGTCTCCCTCTCCATGCCACTGATGTTATCCAAGGGAAAGGCAAAGGCCAATACAGCTTGGTACCAGTGATATCGCAACTCATTTCTACAGCTGAGTGAACTGGAGAAACATAAAATAAAGTGTCTTGCTCAAGAGCACAACACAGCCCAGTCCAGGAATCAAACTCACTACTTCATGATTGTGAGCCCAACACTCTAACCACTGAGCTATCCACTTTCACCAGGACATAAGAAATACAGATTGCAAAAACAAGGAGAATTTTGCAGCTCATGAAAAGCAAACAAAAAAGCATACATAAATTGAAAATATATATATAATATGACACTATAAAATATATATCCTGAAAGAGGAACAGTCATTTTGGACAAAATAAGTCACTCACAAATCCCCAAAATCCCTTCAGAACTAAAGCAAACCCTTTTACCTCCAGTGAAATTACCATCCATTTAAACCAGGTATGTAACTTTCACTCTCCTTTCGTTTACAGTAAGTTTATGGTAGGATGACACTTCCTTCTCCTACTTTTCAAGTGATAAATGAAAAAGTTAATGAGGACTTTGTCATAAAGGAAAGTGCCTATCCTCATCCACAATATCTATTTTGCTAGAGGTATCAGACAGAGGAAATTAACCTTTCCTTCCCAGCCAAAAAAAGATTTAAAGTCACTTTGCACTGAACTAGAGTAACAGATGGATCCATTCTGCAGACAATAACAAGTATTTGAAATAGCTCCCATGGTTTCATCACTCTGCACACATCTAGAACTGGCAATGTTAATTGTCATGCCACCTAGTCACACTGCCAGGCCTAGAGCTTTTGGAAGTTATCCATAATGTCCAGTCTCAAAGCCAGACATATGCAAAGACACATGTTTGCATGTATCCATGCACTTTCATGCACTCACTCACCTATATATGTACAAATAAATTGGACATACTGTTTTCTAGTTTGCACATTATTTTGAACCGTTCCAAACACTAAACTATGGGATTCTCAGGAAATTATGGATACTGTATCTACTAAAGCTGAACATATTGACTTAAAATGAGATATTTTGGTAATTTACTTCTTCTTTTTTTTTTTTTTTTTTTTTTGTTATTGTAGGAAATTGCTGAATACTTTTACTGACAAATGAAATTAAAGAGAACTGAATATAGGAAAGAAAATACTTTAAACTATCCTCTAATGGAAATCAATCCAAAATAAGGCTTGTTTTCTTCTCACTACAGAGGGTCAAAAACACTTTGAAAATATACAAATATAATACTTAAACAAGAGATTAAAAAGGTCTACTGCTAGCTAACAGTGACATGAATAAATGTGTAATTTTTATATCGTAATTTTTAATGGTATTTCTATTTTAAATTTAAGGTTTTAAAAAAACTATAATTTCAATGATAGATAATTAAAAAAAAATGTACTTTGTTCCTTCTGGTTGTTTCATTCTTTTCTTTTATTGATTTATTTGTTTGTTTTTGGTATTTTTTTATCCTGTTTTGGTCCAAATCATACTTGTGTATTAATTACCTGAATATGATTTCCACACATTAAACACAACACAATGTTGATACTTTTGTTATTAAATCCATAAACCTGGTATCATTACATAAATGGTTTTACACCAATAATAGTTTGCTTTTATGTTTTTCATTTTAAGAGCTTTGATAATTAAGAAGTGATAAAGTTTTTTCTAACAGCAGCAGTAAGAATTTAGAAAGATCAAGTTTGTCTGAAGATTCCTCATTTTTATCTGCCAAATATCCTGTTGCTCATTTGCTGGTTATAATTTTACAGCAACATTAAATATGTGCATATTAAAGATATTATCTATGATTTTCAATATACTTGTGCACATAGGTGGTAGAATGCTTGTGCTTAGTTATTCTGGGAAGAAGGTGACATGGAGGTGCCACTGTCAAGGTTTGCTGGGTGTGGAGAATGCATAAGAGAGGGAAGGTCTTTCTGATGTGGACCCAGCTGAGGGACTGGCCATCAGAGATGATAGCAGTAGATAGGTAGAGGAGGACTCTTGGATCATCATGAGTCACTGCTGAGATGCTTGGAAACCTGGTGGAGTAAGATACAACCTAGTCACTCATATAATAAGATCGAGTCATGTAGGAGGGTGTCATCTCAAATGACTGGTGTAGCAGCATTATGATTACTGCTGTAGAATTCGGGGAGGTGCTTTGGATAGAAGCAGAAGTGTAAGATTTTAGACCAGGTCATGGGGTTTACAAGAGAGTTATGGCTCCATTAATTAGGAACAGAGTTGGACTGTGTGATGTTTGGCTTTATGCCAAGTAAGAGTACTGCAAATGCCATCTTTCTAGTGGGACAGCTGCAGGAGAGGTATCTGGCTAAGGAAAAATCATTGTACTTTGACTTTTCATCAACCTGGAGAGGGTCTTTGATGAAGTTCCTCACTTTGTTAACTGGTGACCTCTAAGGAAATTAGGAGTGGAAATTGTTGGAGACGTACAAGCCTTGTGTAGGGGTACTGTCCATGGGGTGAGAGTCAGCCTTGAGTACAGTGATGAATTTGGTGTGCAGGTGGGAATTCATCAGGGATCAGTTGTTAGTCCTCTCTTGTTCATTATGGTCCTCCAGGCCATGTCAGAGGAATTTGAGACCAGCTGTCCATGGAAGCTGCTATATGCTGATGACCTTGCTCTTATAGTAGCGTTTATAGTGGAATTGAAGAGGAGGTTCTGGGTATGGAAGCAAAACCTGGAATCAGGGTGCCTTAGAGTTGACCTACCAAAGTTGTGGTTGGCAAGGAAGGAGACAAGACTCTCTTTTCATTAGGTGAATGGCCCTGTTCAATATGTAAGGACAGTGTTGAGAGGAATAGATGTGTGGGAGGTGCAGTGGAATCACTGTCGGTTTGGCAGAGAGAGCCACTTTTGTGTGAGGAGTTTCACAGGATCATTAGGCACTGGAGGGGCATGAGAATTGAATTTTCTCAAATGCTCAGAGGAAGGAGTCCCTAAAGGTTGTAGAGTGTTCTGGATTGACAATGGAGGAGGATGTTCTGAGGATATAGTTGTTAGAATAGGAATAGGGTAAAGAAGGCTCAGAGAGCTGTTATTGCAAGTGGCAGCAGGAGGCCTCTCTCAGGGTGAAGGGCAGATTGTGTGATGTTTGTGTATAGATGGCTGTGCTCCATGGTGGAGAGATGTGGTCCCTCAATGCTAAGGACTGGGGAGGAATGTGGCTCGCATGCTCCAATAGATGTGTGAATGTGTTGAAAGAGGAGTTGAACATGGGAAGAATTAGATGTGACATTCAAGAGGGAGGACTATGATGGCTTGCATATGTGATGTGTATGAGTGAGGACAGTTGTATAGAGAAATACCAATCATTTAAAGTGGATGGAGCTTGCAGAAGAGTGCCCCAGGAAGACATGGAATAAGGTGCTGAGGGCCAATCTCAGGATGTTGAGCCTCAAAGATGACAGTGGACTGGGATGTCTGGTGAAATGAGGTTCCTAAGAAGACCCGTCCACATCTGGAAGTGTTGTGTATTCCACTCACATGTAGCATTAATTCACACACCCCATCCCAATGAACCAAACTACATCTACTAGGGACAAGGTAGTTAATTTTCAATTACACTAAGTAGTATCTCCTTTAGCAGATAAAGATCTTAAAGAATTTCAGCATTATTGTCCAGACTGTGACGCCTTCGGATGTACGCACTAGGCCCTAGGAATACCATTCCAGTCATAGATTATAAAATGATCTTGAGATAAATAGTTATGCTGTTCAAATACACTCTAGAACACAGTTGGTGGATGCTGATAAGTGTCTGAAGGGAGATAAAGCTCCTTAAAATAACATTTCTGTCGATCAGAATAGAGTTATTTCCCTTGATATACTTTCGCAAAATAAACTAGTGTCAGCCAGTTTCACCTCATGTTAACAACCTTATTCCAACGTGTCTTATTTTTATTTACCTTCAATCAGTTCTTTTATCTGAGTCAGTTTGAGTAGGAACAACTACGTTTCGGAATTCAGCCATCATACAACATACATGCACAGACAAAAACCTCAAGCCAAGCGTAAGGTTCCGAAATAACCTAACGTAGAATTCATATATCCTATGCAAGCTTAGAAAACAAACAAAATAATACAATATGATATATATATTGTCGTTTATCTGGTTTTAGTCGTTAGACTGCAGCCATGCTGGAGCATCGCCTTGAAGAATTTCTAGTCGAATGACTAGACCCCAGGACTTATTATTTTAAGCCCCGCTAAGTTATGTGGATGTAAACACCGTTGTCAAGCAGTAGTGGGACACACACACACACCCCTATATATATATATATCAGGTTTCTTTCAGTTTCTGTGTATGAAATCCACTCAAATGACATTGGTCGACCTGGATGCGCAATTTTTTTCCCTACGAGAGTTCCGGATCCCAGTAATGAACTCATTTGCATATAGCCAATCAGAGCAGAGCTACCTTAATCTTTTTGTCCTCTCTATTCAGCACCGTGCATTCTGGCAGACAGCAACCTTTTTGTCACTATCGAAAAAATATTTCGCTATCACCTTCAAGTACTACTGTCTCTACCAGTCGGGCAAACGAATAAATATATGTATATAATGTTTCTTCCTTCTTGGTGTTGATCCTTCGATGTTCATTGGTTACTCCGACGTTGGCACAATAATACACTTGCCCAAACTGAATTGCTGGAGTTATTTCATTTTTCCAGAAAAATGTTTTTAAAATGTTTTAGAGGTTTAAAGTTTGATCATTTTCACCCAGTCAGGAAAGAAGACTTGGAAGGTGTCACTTATGCATGACAATATAGCACATGTTTTCTTTTACGTAAATAAATCTTATTTAGCTGTTATTTTTTGCATGAAAGTTCTCTAGTAATTTTATTTCATGTAAATAAATATTTATGTTAATTTAAAAGAGAAAAACATGAATGTGTCTGTGGCTTACAATTAACTAAAATTACCAAAATTTTCAAACTTTAGTTACTAATAACTCCTTATTTATCAATTTATAGTGAAAATTACTTTCACTTCATTAATCAGCCTATATAAGTGTATCATTACACTGCATATGAAATCAATTCGAACAGAAAATTGACACTGGCAACCAAACAGAAAAGATCCCCAACAAAAATAGTCACAAAAATGTGTGAGTACTTTCACTGAGTACTATTTTATTATTAGTAGTAAATTATAGATCTATTTATTATAACTAGCTGGACCCATGAAGGATTAAGGAATGCATGGTGCTGACTAGAAAGGATAAAGGTGCCTCTGCTCTGATTGTATTCAAAGGAGTTCATTACTAGGGTCCGGAATTCTCGTGGGAAAAAAAATTCGCAGCCCGGAACCGTGTAGTTGTAAAGAAAGCTTCATACCTCATGGTCACACCTGCACCCCACCCCTACTCCATACATACACACACACTCACACAGCTTTATTTTCATTGAGTTTGAGTTACTCGAAGTGGGCTACTTTCAAGTTTAGACCTTGATACAAGTGCGAAAATTTTAAAACATGGATGCAACGATTGATTCCACCGATATGGTCATTATTATATGTGAAAGTAGAAAAATCACTGCCATTTAGTAAGTCATAAGTAATGGTTTCTGTTTTGGTCACTGTGCAAGAGAATATCAATGGATAAATAAAATTTGAAAAATATATACTGATAAGAGTAAAAACAGTAGAATTAGAAGATAAATTTTCAAAATTCAAACTTTGCTATATTGGAGAAATATAGGACAAGGAAAATAACTCTTTTCTGTTTGCTATGTACTAACGTTTGTCAAAAGAATTACTTACTTGTCTGGCTATCTAGTCATTTATTACCCATAGTACTGGGGTAAGCATCAATTTACTTGCAAATAGTTGAATATCAACAACAATAGGTAAATCTGAATCAGGCAAGCATGGAAATGTGCATACAAAATGATGATGATTATGGTATACATACACATCCAGATTACAAATTTACATTTATACCAATAATAATTGGTGCACTTGGTTTCATAAATGCCTGTCAGTCTGGATAAACTTGGATTTTCAGACAAAGAAATCAACCAACTGACTTGCACATTACAAATACAGTTTGTAAGCAGAATTGTAAAACTATAAAAGACTTTTCTCAGATTTAAAATGTGACATTGTTTTCATTGTCTACATTCCAATGATGGAAATTTGTATCTTTGTTAGAAACCAGTTCCTTCTTCAGAGGAAGAATTTAAATGATTAAAAAACGGAAGAGAAACATACATACATTCATAAATACATACATACGTGCATGCATACATACATTCATTCATTATTCAAGGGACTGATAAGTTCTAAAGAAGTCTCAAAGTGAATAAAATCTTTAATCTGACAAAATATATTTTGTCAGAATCACCCCCAACCATGCCCATCTTCCCACACTCTGCTTCCCTCCATTCAGACTCATCACTTGTATTCCCATCCCCTCTGTCTCCCACTCTCCCTTGCAAACTGTGCTTACATGCAATCTCTTTCCCACAACATATTCTCCTAACACTTCCACCCTCAACCAGTGCCCACTCACTGCATTCCCCCCACTCTCCCATTGAGGTCAACTTTACTTGTTATCCTTTTGGGGGTCGATAAAATAAGTACCAGTTGATCACTGGGGCTGATGTAACCAACTTATCCCCATTTCCAAAATAGTTGGCCTTGTGCCAAAATTTGAAATCATTATTATCATCATCAACATCACATCATTCAATGTCTGTTTTTCATATTGGCATGCATTGGACAGTTTGACAAAAAGCTGCACCATTCTCTGTTGTCTGTTTTGGCATGGTTTCTATGGCTGGACGCCCTTCCTAATGCCAACCATTTTACTGAGTGTACAGGGTGCTTTTTATTTGGAACCAGCTACAGTGAAGTTACCAAATAACTTGTAAGACAAGATCTCTCAACAGGGTGGGTGAGTGGTATTAAGGGACAGAAAATGGTGTCTTGTAGTATAGAAGAAACATGGCTACCTCAGGTAGAGAGAGCGATGAGGACGAGACAATGGTTGGTGGCATATCCCACGTTAGAGGAAGGTGTATGTAGTGAAATGGACAGGGGCTCTGCTCTGATTGGCTATATGCAAATGAGTCCATTACTGGGATCCGGAACTCTCGTGGGGAAAAATTGCGCATCCAGGTCGACCAATGCCATTTGAGTGGATTTCATACACAGAAACTGAAGGAAACCTGATATATATATGTGTGTGTGTGTGTGTGTGTGTGTGTCCCACTACTGCTTGACAATGATGTTTACATCCACATAACTTAGCGGGGCTTAAAATAATAAGTCCTGGGGTCTAGTCATTCGACTAGAAATTCTTCAAAGCGATGCTCCAGCATGGCTGGGGTTAATGTAATTGACTTTCACCCTCCCCTAAAATTGATGGCCTTGCACCAAAATTGAAATCATGACTATCATTATTATTATTATTATTATTAGTGTGGTGAGCTGGTAGAATCATTAGTCCCCCCTCCCCCTAGATGAAATGCTTAGCAGCAACTAGTTTGTCTTTGCATTCTGAGTTCAAATTCTGTTGAGGTCAACTGCCTTTCATCCTTTCAGGGTTGATAAATTAAGTACCAATTGAGCACTGGGATCGATGTGATTGACTACCCAACCTCTCCCACAAAAAAATTTCAGGCCCTGTGCCTATAGTCGAAAGGAATCATCATCATGTATAACTGCATCTTAATTTTTGTTTTTATTCATACTTTTGTGCTACTGCCTTTGGTTACAAAACACACACACAGATACATACATGCATGGTTACATTTCTATTATCCTTTTCTAAACCCATATTATTCCTTACCATTACAGTTTAACACCAAATTATTTTATTTCACAATGCACTGTTCTTTTTATGATATTGATTTTAGGTGAAAGATAAGAAATTCATTGCATTTTATATGATTGCCAAACATTTTTCTTTTTCTCAGCTGTGATCAAGTCTATCAAAAAATTCACTCAATAGCCTTTCTTTTTCTTTGGTCCATTTTTCAAAATGGATAATAGTTCTTAATTTTTTCCTTTCTTTTTGAAGCAGATTCACTTTATTTACTCTGATCTAAAGTTTATCATATTTAATTCAGATTTATTTATTCCTATTTTGAATTTTAAAATGTTTCTTTCATGTTTATTTTTTATTCTTTCTTAGTCTGGCAGTTGTTAATAATTCAAAAATATTAATTTAAAATACTGATATTATTAAACTGAAGAAATTGTTGAAAAAAATATGATGATGAACTTATTCTGAATCTCTGCCTTAAAATTATTGTGAATTTGAGAGTCAAACAAGAAAATTTTGAAGCCCATTCCCTAGCACCAAAATCTGGCAACATAACACCAATAAATGCTTTATAAACTTTTGAATGTCAAAACTTACTTTAACATTCAATAGAAATACAGGCACAGGCATGGCTGTGTGGTGAGAAGCTTGCTTCCTAACCACATGGTTCTGGGTTCAGTCTCATTGCACCTTGGACAAGTGTCTTCTACTCCAGCCTCAGACCAACTAAAGCCTTGTGAGTGAATTTGGCAGGCAAAAATTGAAAGAAGCCTGTCATATATATGTGTGTATGTATATATCTATGTGTGTGTGTCTTTGCATTTGTATTTGTTCCCGTTAATTAGCGGTTCAACAAAAGAGACTGACAGAGTAAATACTAGGCTTAAAAAAGTAAGTCCTGGGATCAGTTAGTTCAACTAAAACCCTTCAAGGTAGTGACCCAGCATGGTTGCAGTCAAATGAGTGAAACAAGTAAAAGAAAAGAGATAAAAAGATACAATCTTTACAAGTCTTCAGATCATTAAGTTATCATTTAGAATGAACAACAGCAGTCCTACCCTATGAAGTTAGAATTTATCCAAGTTAATAACTTAGAATATTGACACTATAATGAGCATTATACTTTTTTATAACAATCAACTACTATGGTAAGTCTGTATTCTAATATTGTTTTAAGTGAATGCTATTTTCAGTTAAATTGCATGCATAAATTTTTTGTGGTGTATGAAGTTTATGTAAGAATTGAAACAAATACTAATAAGTTGTGTTGAATTTTTTTTATTCAAACAGCTTGCATAAAACAATTTTTATAATTCCATAACTGTAATACAATTAGCTTTGTGAGAATAGCCTTAGAAGTTTTTCCTTTAACATTTTTATTCCTTCATTGAACACTTCTGTTTCTTAAGTTTGAATCTAATCTTTGAATAAAGGAATTCTGCACTTTTTTTAGTTTTACTTACCTACCATAATCAAACTCTGCTTTTGACAAAGGTTAAGGCCCAGGAGAAATAAAAATAAATTCCTGAAAATACTTAAGTGAGTGCCAAAAGTCCAAGAAATCTGATGAAATTTCTCAAATATCAAAAGCTATCACACTACTTTACAATGCAACAACATCTACAGCTGAAACAAACCAGCCAAGTACCATTGAAACCAGTGATAGTGCACAAATTATGGGGGCTCTTTCCATCAATTTTCCCCATCTGCAGATATTTTTGAAACAGAGCAGATAAATAAACCCAGAAACAAATTCAGTGATTTCAAAGATTATAGTGACCTTGCAAACTAGTTCATCACAGTTGATATTTCATACAGAAGTGATTAATGGAAAATATTAAGAAAAACAGATGATTTATATACCAAGACTAGTAGTGTTTACAAGGAGCAAAACATACTTTTCTAGTAGATATTTTGAAAGAAGTTTGAAAATGACCAGACTTTGATGAGATCCTGATTAGTTTACTCAATGAACAAAGACTATATATATATTCTGCTTGCAAATTCTTTTCTAAATGCCTCACAACATATGAGTTTTCTGACTGAATGAGCATATTCAGAACTCTGAAGAATCATAAAGATAGCATGGAACATAAATGAGTGATGCTGTATTGAAAAACAAGAAAGAAACGACGCTGTGCAAGGAGTTGTTGTTTAAGTGAAAGAGGTTTCGCATTTAGAGGTCATGAGGAGGAGTGGAGCTCACTAAATAAGGGAAACTTTATGAAGTTCATTGAACTTTTTACTGAGTTTGACCTGTTTTTACAGAAATATTTTGAGGAATGTAAGAATGAAAAGTAAATATTTCTCATCTCACCAAAACTGTATGAAGAAGTGATAGAAATCATGGGAAAACTTTTGCAAGATGAAATTATGAATCAAATTAACAACCAAAATAGCAAATATTAATCTGTTATTGTTGACTTCACACCTCACCTGATATATGTTGATTAGCTGGTAATTGTGATTTAATACTGTTGTAACAGAAAACCTTACAAAAGATTTTTAACATTGTCATCAATAGAAAAAGCATTCATTCATGACCATATTCAACAAAATACAAGTCCTAAAATATCTGTGATTTCACTCTTTAAAAACATTAACAAGTATACAGACTATGTACCATGTACAGTCCATTTGCTCAACTTTGCTGGAGGAAAAGGCTGTATCTGCTACATCTGAAGAAATTAAATATTTTGATATTATGCAGGAGCTGTGTTTTCTTTCTTGAACGGGAGATTTAAAACATGCAGGGCAATCCAGATTTTTCTCTGAAGAGCCCAATTGTAACTGTGTAACTAGATGGTTTGTACACTACAAAGAAATCAGGGCAATTAAAATGGGAAAACAGGTATTTTTCAAACTCTCAAACAAATTTTTGAAAAGAGAAACCTAAATGTAAATGAGATACAAAGAATTTATATTACAAATTGGTAAAGTTAGAATATGCTATTTAAACAGTTATTTAGGAAGATGTGTTGGAGTGTTTCAGCAAAACAAGTAAGAAACTTCCAATTATTGGTTTCAATATATCTGAAGTTTACCTTCTGCTATCATCTTTACTTTAATTCTGTAATTGATGAGGATTGTATTAAACTTATAATATCATATTACAAATATGATATTAACAATAAAATAGTAAATGAGTGTCATTAGTTCAGAGAATATTTGCATCTTAGAAAATTTCGTAACACAGAAGAAAACATGCCATCCAAAATGCAATGCACAGAAACTTTACAGTTTATTCATGAGCAACACCAAGTTGAAACGTTCCCTAATATTACTACTTCACTTTTTCACAAAAATGCCTATCGAAAGTTGTGAAGCAGAAAGGAATTTTTCAAAGCTATCCTTTATAGAGAATACATTTTGGTATATCATGGCTGAAGAGCATGTAGCAAGATGTAGCACTATTTTGTTGTGGTAGCATAGCACAATCATGCTACACTCAAAACACCCAATCACTGCTGGGCACGGAAGAATACACTTGACCCAGTGGTAAAGCACAAGTTTTGAAAGGCAAAAACCAGTTCCTGAGAAGACATCAAGATGTAAGTACATCAGTTGTTCATCCAAATGACAAAACATTGCTGAATTAACACCAACCAGAAAATAGCATTCATACAACGATGGGATTTCTACCTCGCCTCACTACCACTCCAAAAATCATTGAATATTTTAGATTTGCAGCCAAGTACCAGAGCTAACTACCTTGATGTGTATTTAGGAATTAACTTTTGTTTCGCTGCACCCTGTTGCCTTGAATGCTCTGATGTGCCTGCTACTTCATGTCTGATCAAGGAATAAATTGTTATGTTTATTAACCAAAACATTGCCTTCTGATATTTATTGTTACCTTCATGTAAAACATATATTTATACATTTCAAACCTTCTTACATGGTAAGCCTAATTCTTTGATTTTCTTCTTGTTACATTGGTGACCTGATGTTATTCCCTGAAAAATTTTTTTTCAAAAGGCATAAAATAAGTAACAAGATAAACAACAAACCAAAAGAAAAAATAACAGGCTTTGAACCACTTGCTCTTTGTTTTAGGCAACCATGTGTGTGAATTTTCTTTCGTTTTCAAGATGGCGGCTGACTTTCTTCTCCAAAGCATGACCATGTAGTGCTTCACGTATGTACACTGGTGCCATATGTATATGACTTCCCTCATTTTCACCTGGATTTTGCCTGCTTGCTGCCATTGCTAAAAAAAAAAAAAAAGATTTCTTGATCCTGTTTCATACAAATTTGGATGGAAAATACAAGTCACTGAAGATTTTCTTGGAAGACTTGTACTCACCTGTTTTTACCATACAGACTTTACTTCTCAGCCATGAGTCACTCACAATTACCAGCGTTTAGTGGGGATGTTTGACTTTGATTTGCCCAGATGGACTTGTACGTCATGGTGAATGACATTACATCCGAGCTGCGACAGCTGCATATTCTATTGATCTCCATCTCTCCTTCTCTGGCAAATCATCTCAAGGATCTCATCACTGACGCCCCAAAAGACGCCACTTATTTAACCATCAAGACTGAGATTATTTGCAGGACACCTCTCTATGCAGGCAAGCATTTCTGCACATTGGTGCACGATGAGTATTTGGGTAACAGGACACCGACTCAACTTCTGCGCAGAATGAGAGAACTTACCAAGGGTTCTTCCAAAGACAGCTTCATGTTGAAACTGCTCTTCTTCACTTGTTTGCCTTTGAATGTGCAGGGGATTCTTGCCCCTAGGATGGAAGATACTATGGTCAATCAGTTGGCCTTGTCTGCTGATAAAATCTTAGAGTACACTGGTGGCAGAATTACTGAAAACAGATTGGCTGCTGTTGCTTCTTCTCCCTCAACAGTCGCAGCTTCATTTCAGCAGCCTGATTCCACTCAATCAGTGACTCTCCAGGCCATGCTGGAACTCACTAAGCAGGTGAAGAATTTATGTGCTGCACAGAATTTGCCATGCCAGAGAACATTCCGGTAGTTGTCCTCCCCTAGGCAACACTCCTTACCCCCTGTATCTTCATCAAAATTACATTGGTATCATCATTGGTTTGGCCAAAATGCTAGGAAGTGCATTCAACTATGCTCACATTCGAGTCAGGGAAATGCCACAGCAGGACACTGAACATGGCAGCTGCTCCCAGCACACATCCCTATAGTCATGCATTCTTCGTAAAGGTCCGTTTATCACACAAACTCTTCCTTGTCGATTCCGGTGCTGCTTGCAGTATTTGGCCACTTAAATTCATCAAGGACAAACCCACTCTGTTGGATGTTACTCTGCAAACTGTCAACCACTCACCCATATCGACATAGTCAAATTTCTCTTTCTCTGGATTTAGCCCTTCAATGGGATTTCAAGTGGATCTTTATCATCGCTGACCTGCCCTATCCAATCCTAGGCACAGATTTCCTCCATCATTTTTTCCTCATGGTCGACATTCGTAAGCAGCGACTTGTAGACAGCACCACAGATCTCCATATTCCTGGACAGAAGTCAAATACTCTTGCAGTCAGCCCAGTTTTCTTCATAGCCACAGCTGGTGATCCGTATCAGGCCATTTTGAACTTTTTTCTGGAGCTTACCAAGCTGAACTTCCAAGTGAATAACCCTACCTACTTGACCGTGCATTTTATTATTACAACTGGTCCTCCTGTTTTTTCTCGAATGAGTCATCCACCTCCAGAGAAGTTTAAGGTGGCTAAGGCGGAATTTGACCATATGCTCCAGCCAGGAATTATTCACCCTTCCACCAGCCAATAGGCCTCACCTTTACACATGGTCCCTAAAGGATCTGGAAATTGGAGACCTAAGGGCAATTTTCGATGCTTGAATGCTATTACTCTTCTGAACGTTATCCAATCCTGCATCTTCAGGATTTCACTTCATATTTACATGGTGTACAGTGTTTTCTAAGCTTGATCTGGTCAGAGCCTGTGCACCCGGCAGACATCCCTAAAACTGCTGTGACAACTCCATTTGGCTTTTTTGAATTCCTAACACTTTAGGAAGTATATTTAAATGTGTGCATGTAAGAAGGTTTGAAATGTATAAATGTATGTTTTACATGAAGGTAATGATAAATATCAAAATGCAATGTTTTTGGTTAACAAACATAACAATTTATTCCTTGATCACACATGAAGTAGCAGGCACATCAGAGATAAGTGTTCAAGGCAACAGGATGTAGTGAGACAAAAGTTAATTCCTTAATAAACATCAAGGTAGTTAGCTCTGGTACTTGGTTGCAAACCTAAAATATCCAATGAGTTTTGGAGTGGTAGTGAAGCGAGGTAGAACTCCTATAGTTGTATGAATGCTGTTTTCTGATCAGCATTAATTCAGAAACATTTTGTTGTTTAGATGAACAACTGATGTATTTACATCTTGATGTCTTCTCAGGAACTGGTTTTTGCCTATCAAAACACACACTTCACTGCTGGGTCAAATGTATCATTCCGCAGCCAGCAGTGATTGGATGTTTCGGGCTTTGTAATGCTGTCAGTACATTTAAGCATTTCATAGACGAGGTCATTTGTGAACTGGACTTCGTCTATGGCTATATCAATGATCTGTTGATTGCCAGTTCTTCTGCTATTCAACATTTAAAGCTGCTTTTCCAGCATCTGAACCTGTTCTGAGTTAGAATCAACTCAGCTAAATGTGTTTTTGGATCCTATTCTCTTGTTTTCCTTGGCCATCTCATTGACAAAGTGGATAATAGGTCTCTTCCTGAAAAAGCCCTGGCTATTGAGGAACTTCCTCTTCCTACCTCTCTTCACCAGCTTCATCATTTCCTGGGATTATTGAACTTCTATAGGCGATTTATCTCTCACTGCAGATTGCCTAGCTCCTCTTACTGAGCTTTGAAAGGATCGTAAGAAGAAAAATGAAGCTATTTTACTTTCGCCTTCCCAGATTAATGTCTTCCAAATGTAAAACGTGAGCTTGCCCAAGCTTCTCTGCTAGCACACCCTGTATATGATGCAAAGCTTTTGCTTGTGGTGGATGCATCAGATATAGCTGTAGGTGCCATTTTGCAGCAGTTTCACCAAGAGAATATGCAACCTTTGGCATTCTTCTCTCGGCAGCTAAAACCAGCCGAAACTTACTATCGTACTTTTGGATGTAAATTATTAGCAATTTACCTGGCAGTGTAACACTTCTGTCATCACCTTGAAGGAAGCCATTTTACTATCTACATGGATCATAAACCTCTTCTTCGCCTTACGGTCCAAGCCTGAAGAATATTCGCCGAAGGAGACGAGACATCTTGATTTTGTTTCCCAGTTTACCAGCGACATTCAGCATATCTCAACAATGCTGCTGATGCTTCAGCCCATTTGTCAATTAATACTTTGGCATCTACTTCTGCAATTGATTTGACTGTTTTAGCCTCAGACCAGCCTCCTTTGAACTCCTTGAACACCACATTTACTGAATTTTTGACATGTAAATTCAAGTACCTGCCCGTACCGACTGCTGACAAGAACATCTTATGTGACATGTCAACAGAGTCACCTTGTCCTTTCATTCCAGAGAAACATCACAGGGTTGTTTTCAATGTTTTACACAGTCTTACTCATCCTGGCATTGTGGCCTCAGTAAAACTCATTACAGCTAGATTCTTCTGGCCAAACATGAGGTGTGAAATTACTGAGTGATCTCATTCTTGTCTTCTCAATTTTGTGAGACTATGGCCTGTCAGTCAGAGATTTACATACATCTTGACTTGCATCAGCCGATGGCCTGAAGCAGTTCCATTAACAGACATTACCGCTGAATTCATAACACGAGCCCTGGTATCAGGATGAATATCATGCTACAGCGTTCCTACCACAGAACATGGCAGACAATTCGAATCTCACCTTTTTTCTGAGCTAACAAAAATCATCGGTGCTCAACAGATTCAGACTACCAGCTACCATCCTGAGTCAAACAGCATAGTGGAATGCTTCCACCAATAACTGAGAGCTGCTTTGTGAGCCACACTTGACACTCAGTGTTGGACAGAGTATCTTTCTATTGTTCTCCTCGGTATTCACACATTGGTTAAAGAAGACCTTGGTTTCTCTCCAGCTGAGCTGCTTTATGGTGCTCCTTTGTCTTTGCCAGGGCAGATGCTTGCCTCAGCTGAAATTGCCACACAAGATCCAGCACTTCATGTTAACTGCTTGTGTGTGTATTTTCAAAAACTGAGCTCTTGACATCAAACAGTAAAATCTTCGGTCCCGAGGGATATTGCCTCAGGGACTCATGTTTCTATACTCAAGGACACAGTGAGAAGTCCTTTCACCACCCACCTTACTCAGGACCTTATCGTTTGTTGGCATACCATGATAAACATTTCACCATAGACATGAATGGTTCCCAAGAAACAGTCTCGGTCGATAGACTTAAATGGGCCTATACAGACGCTCTCACACTAGAGCCTCATACTCACCTCTCATACACTGTACAACAGGAAACAAATACTGCACCATTGTACTCACCACAAACACAATTACATGCACCTTCCCCACCCTCATATATCACAACAATCTGCAGTGGTCATTGTGTCCATTGGCCTAAGAAACTATGTAAAACTGTTTTTATATGAACCTATCATATTGTAATTTTTCCTACTTAATGCATTTATGCTGTTTTCCTTTTTGTGTATACGCATGTTTACCTTGGCTTTGCATTCATGTAATTTTGGCATGTTACTTGTTATCAATGTATATATTTTTGAGAACACTGTATATTATTTGTAAAAATTCTTCCATGTTTACATACTTTTCACAATTTTGTACGTCGTCTTTATTTTGTTGGCCCTGAGAGTTATATTTGGGTTTACATTTATTTTGCAATGACTTTCAGTCTGCAGGAGGGTATCTGTAGCAAGACATGTTAGCACTATTTTGTTGTGGTAGCATAGCACAGTCATGCTACGCCTACACCCAAAACATCTCATTGCTGGATACATGTGACCCAGTGGAAAGATACATGTGACCTAGCGGTGAAGTATGTGTTTTGAAAGGCAAAAACCAGTTCCCAAGAAGACATTGAGATGTAAACGCATCAATTGTTCGTCCAAACAACAAAACGTTGCTGAATTCCTAAAGTGTTAAGCCTAACTCTTTGATTTGCCTCTTGTTACAAGCACTTAAATTCATTATCCATATTGCCTCCAGAAAATTATATAGCAAGAAGCTCTCATATCATAAAATTTTGTGTAAACAGAAAAGAGTATTTTGTATGTGCTTCACATAGTATGTATTCCTGTAAGTTTTTAAGTGAAAGATTATATTAACTATGATCTTTGCTATGTTTCATTTCAGCACATGAAGCATCTACATAAATAATCTCTAAATTTCATTATTAATAACTAAAAAAAGTATAAGATAATGGAAAGTTTTATTCATACCAGTGACTTTGACATGTGAGATAATCTAGTATAGCAATCTGAGATGTAGTAAAAATTTATTTTTAAATTTGAAGTGATCTGTCATGGAACAAACACACTGAAAAGGATAACAACAGTTACCCAGAGCTTGTTGCATGTAAGAAGGGGCTCATTGCATGACCCCATTTAAAATACTTCATCTGGTCACTCAGTTCTCTGCCCATTGGACTTCATCATCCTTGTACATAAAGCAAGGCCTTTCAGATTTTATCGAATAATGTTTACATATTGTTGTTGGTTGTAAAGGGCACCCTAACAGGTCAAGTTTGAGGACCCCAAAAATTTAGGTCCTTCATTGAGTTTACGAGGGCAGTACAAACCATGTACAAAGAGGCTGTCAGTAAGATAAGAGTTTGCAATAACTGTGATGAACTTAGTATACAAATAGGGTCAACCAGGGACCCAACTTGTATGCCAAATTGTATGCACTTTATTTATATGCAATTCTCAATCTCCTATTTATCGTAATCCTTCCAACCATAACAGAGGAGTTTAAGACTAGCTCTTCATGTGAAATCTTGTGTGCATATGACCGAACTCTCATAAATGAAGTGTTTCTCACTATTACTACTATACCTAAGAAGAAATTCCAAACTTAGAAGCAAAATCTAAAATCAAGAGGACCCAAAGTAAACTTAGCAAATTCTAAGATATCAATAAATAGGAAAGAAGATTGAACTCTAATGTCAGGGAAGCAGTCCGGCACAATATCGAGAAAAAGAGTTTGTTAGGAATTCCATAGTGTACTAATTGTAAAATTTAGATAGACAAGTGTAGCAGTGGAATCATAGACAAGTTAATCAAAGAAGCAAATTTTCTAATTGGCAAATGCAAAGGAGCAATAAGCACTAAAAAAACAAAGGAAAGAAATTTTCTTAAATCCTTGAAAGGTTCCCTAAATGTAGTTGATAGATTATGTTATGTTATTTGATCAGCAATAGAAAAGACTTTAAAAAATATAGAGTAGAAGTGAAGAATGCTACACTGAATGAATAATGTCAAAAGATATGAACAACAGACTACAAATCAGCAAAGAGAAAAACTGGGTACAAGGGAATTATGAGGGGGTACCCACAAGTAACTGGAAACATTCTCTGAGGAACAAGCTTGTTGTAGTTCAGGCTTCCACCACTAGCAGCCACTTGATGTGACCTGTAGGCATCAGTATGCTAACTGACATCTTCAGGTGGTGTTGCACTGCCACGTGGTGCATCGTTGTTTCACAGTGCTTTTCCCCTGCTCATTAATTTTTGCAAAGGCTGAAATGAAGGAACAATGTGCTTCTGTAAAATTCTGTTTTCTGCTGGGGGAAACAGCAGCTGAAACAGTTGCAATGCTTCAAACAACTTACAAGGATGCTGCCATGAGCAAAACACATGTTTATGAGTGGTTTCTACACTTTAGGAATGGTCACTTGTAGCTTGAAGATCAACCTTGTTCAGGTCAATCGTCAACCTCCTAAACAAATGAAAACATCATGAAAATTCATGAACTGATCTTGGAGGACCATCACCAAACAACTGACAAACTTGTTGATATGACTGGTGTATCCTGGAGCTCCTGCCAACGAATTATGAGTGAAGAATTCCAAATGAAAAGAGTTGTAACAAGATTTTTGTGCCTCACTTGTAAATACATGAATACATATTGTGAAGTGAAAAAACAGTTGAAAGTTGATCCAGACCTTTTTTCAAAGGTCATCACTAGTTCTATGGAATTTACAGATGTGGAAAAGGTGAAGAAAAAAAAATGACGGAGGTGTTAAAAAGCAAGAGTTCCAGCACTGATTCAAATAGTGGAAAACACACCTGGACCAATGCATTGCTTCAAATGTAGAATACTTTGAAGGTGATAAAAGTGTAAACATGTAAAACTAAGTGAATAAAATAATGTTGCAAAATTCTGGTTTCTTAAATGTAGTGTGCACTGATATGGGCATATGAAGACAACTTTATAGAGAAATACTCAAAGTGGATAGAACTTTGCAATAGGAAATCAAGACGGGGTGAAAGGTAAAGAGTGATCTAATGGTAGAGAAAACAAATGTGTGTATATGAAAACGTGCATATCATCATCATCATCATTTTTAACGTCCACTTTCTATAATGGCATGTGTTGGATAGTTTGACAGGAGCTAGCTAGGCAGAAGACTGCACCAGGCTTCAGTGTCTCTTTCTGCATGTTTTTTATGGCTGGATGCCCTTCCTAACACCAACCACACCAAAGAGTGGACTGAGTGTTTTTTTATGTGGCACCAGCACAGGTGAGGTCAGTTTTAGCATGATTTTTACGGCTGGATACCCTTCCAAACACCAACCACTTTACAATGAGGACTGGATGCTTTTTACATGGCACCAGCACTGGCAGTGTCACCAAGTAACTTGCAAGATAAAGCTCCTTTGAGAGGGGAGGAGGAATTGGAGGAGGTGATCTTGTGCCAGATGATGGAAAGTTAGAGTGTGACAGAGATAGAAACAGGTGTCTTGCTGTAGAGGAGATACATGGTTACCTGGTCAAAGAGAGATAGTGAGAGTGCAAGAAAGAGCAGGAAAGAGATGGTGGTAAAGTGCCAAGGCATACACACAAGGAACAGGAGATCAGAATATAAATGGAATGGTAGAGTAGAGCAAGTGAGAGATAGATGGTGGCAAAGTGCCAGGGCATACCCTCAAATTACAGGGAATATAAATAGTAGAATATTGTCAATGGTGCATGAGTAGGGAGTAGAGATTTCACATGAATGCAAAGAGTAGGGAGCGAGGAATGCAGTGCCTGTTGAAAACTGGGTATATAGAGGGGGTGGGGACAACAGGACAGTAATGATACAGTGAACAGGCCAGTGAGAACAGGATTGGGGAGCAAGAGAAAAGTACGAGGAAGAGAAGAGATGTAGACTGCATTGCATGGATGATGGCTCACTTACAGTTAGTGATTCTGCAAAGAAAAAGGCTTGGAAATTCCACTATGTAAGGCTGCTAAATGCATGGGTGAAGAAGAGTCTGCCTAATGTGGACCCAACAAAAGGACCAGCTATCTGAATTGACAGTAGTTCAGTAGATAAAGCAATTAAGGATATGAAAACCAGGCAAGCCCCAGGCCCATCAGGAATCACCACTGAGATGTTTAAGATATCTGTTGGAGTGGGATATGACCTAGTTACCCATATAGTTAATCAGGTTGTTCTCAAGAGAGTAATACCCCAAAACTGGTGTATCAGCATAATAGTCAACTGCTACAAAGGTAAAGGTGATGCCTTAGACAGAAATGATTACAATGTCATCAAACTGCTGATATCATTAAAACCTCAAACTACAAGATAATGCAAGACAATTTCGAAACAATGTGAATAAATAAGCATTACATTTCACAGAGTAATCTGAATACTAAGGGGTTAAGAGAAAAATTGGGTATAAGAGGCATCAGATGTAGTGTGCAAGAGACTGTGCTGGTATGGTCATGTGATGTGCACGGATGACGACAGTTGCATGAAGAAGTGCCAATCTCTAATTGTGGAAGAAACCTGTGCAAGAGGTAAAGCCAAGAAGTCATGAGATGAAGTAGTGAGAAAGGATCTTCAGATGTTGAGTTTCACTGAGTAGATGACAAAAGACTGAGACTTCTGGCGATTTGCTGTGCTTAATAAGGTATGTCTGGCTAAGTAAAATCATGGCCATCCATACATACAATCATGTCCTTTATGGCCATGCACCCACCCACAAACACAATTAATTCTGTCTGCTATCAAACTCTTCCACAACCCATCTTCCCTACAGTTCCAGCATCAACTGCAGGCCCCCTCCATGCTCCCTCTCATGCCTATCCACACACACTCTCACATACCATACCCACCTCCAAGTCACTTGCTATCTCTGCCATGTCTAAACATCTGCCCTCACATTCTTATGGAACAGTCCCCTCTATCCCTTCTATATTACTTATACCACCCCCAGCTTTTCCCTATGAGCAGACCCTCTCTCTCACTCTGTCTGTATGTGTGTGTCTCTTTTTCACTAACTTTCTCCCACCTTCCTATCCTTCTTTGTCCCTCTGTGGTAGCCAAGTATTTCCTCCATAGTAAGAGGGCTACTTCTGTCCCTTTATCATATTCTAATCTCTTGATTTTACACCCTTTTTCATCTGAATGGTTGGGAGTCACAGGCGCTGGTGTCACATAAAAGCACCCATGCTGGTGCCATGTAGAAAATACCTGTCTGATGCCACGCATAAAGCACTGGTGCTGGTGCTATGTAAAAAGCACTCAGTATACTCTGTGAAATTGTTGGCATTAGGGAGGGCGCCTAGTCATAGAAACTATGTGAAAACAGACAATTGGAACCTGGTGCAGCTTTCTAGCTTACCAATTCCTGTCAAACTGTCCAACCCATGCCAGCATGGAAAATAGACGTTAAATGATGATGATCATTATCATTTATGTATGCATATATGTATGTTTGTGCACATATTTTGGCATCTCTACCAATTTGTTCTTATCTACATCTCTCACTTCATGCCATTATTGACCATCTTATCTCCCTATCATTCTTTCTGTTGCCCATCTTTCCATCCATTCATCTCTCTTTCTTCACTCATCAACTCTCTTTCAAATCATTCACTTTCTTCCACTCACCCTCTCCTCTATTTCTACTAGTAAGTGGTGCCCTATTATTCATGCCATTACTTTCTGTACTCATCACTCCCTTCTTCTCGAGTCACTTTCTACTGATACCACCTGTACCACTATCTATCACTATCTATTTCCCCCCACCCACACATACAGTCACAATCTTTACCCACTATTTTTGATTCTTCTGATATCACTTTCTCTTCTACTCCTTTTTTTTTTTCAAAATGTTACCTTGTAGAATACATATACACATGCCTTAATCAGGTATCATAAACTAAAGTACATCACCACATTAAATCATCATTGGTACCTTCATGACACCTGGTGCAGGGTTTTAGTTTATTCACTCTAACATTATTGAACCACACCTCCTTAACAGAATTTTACACACTAACTTGCCATGGCTGAATAATTCAGATGGCCTAAAACCATTCTGCTGATACTACAGAAGAAATGATTGTTAAAATTCAACACTGGATTGCATATTCCATTAGCAGCTGAAATCAGCCTTATACACATAAAATTATAACTGGTTAGAATATCAAGCAATTATGCCTACCTTTTTAGAAACATAGTATATATATATATATATATATATATTGCTTTCAAAGGTATTGCTTCCTAAAACTGCACATTCACTACTATCTCTGTGAACTTTTTACACCATCTCAAAATTCAAATGTTTCAGAAAAAAATACAATTTCAAAAGAATTCTATGATTCTCTATAAACTTCTAAGCAGCTTACAGTTTTCAAAATATTGGTGAAATTTTCGTGAGTACTGCAAACATTACTTTTCAATGAATTACCAATGTTGCCTACATTTCTAGAATATTGAACATTATATTTAGATGCTATTGATGTATGTGTTACAATAAAACAATTTCTCAGAGACATGGTGACATTGTTCATGTGAATTCGCTACGTGTTGCTAAACTGTATAGTGGCAGTATATTCCACCAGTGAAGATGTACAATGTTGTATAGATGTACATATCAGCAAATTATTTCTAGCTGTGTCATATGCTTTCGTCGGGTCACCACTAGTTGCGTGAAGAACACTAATTTCTGTTTAGAGATTTCTGAACAACCAAATATTCCTTATGTAAACCCCCAAACAACTTTGTTTGTTACTATGAATGACAAAACATCAACAGAATTTGGAGATAAATGTTCTTGAATAGATGTGATTATAACAGAAGTCAAAATGTTAGCTGGTTCTTGTGTCGCTGTCACCATTCATTGATTGTGGTTAGCTGCTGGTCATAGTACTATCTTCTAACGTCTCTCATTCACAGCCTGATCATTGCTTTTGTGCTGTCAGCTCCGGTCAGTGTTGTCTGTCTATGTAGCTAAGGTGCACTGAATAAATAGTGATGGTAAGGCTCAGAAAGAAGTGTGCCAAAAGATGAAATTGTAGTTCTAATTGGTCAGATTTTTTTCAATGATGTGGGTAATACTGTAGCAAATTGATACACTGGATAAAATGATCTGATAGCTAACTATTTCTGCTACATTTGTAAAAATGAAGATAATCATCGCTCAAACACCATATTGACCCCCTAAGCAAATGGACAGCATTTTAAAAGTGTATTAAGATTTTATCAGGAAGATTCATTTCTTCAATTAAAAATATTCGATTTCATCTTGAAAACTTTGTGTGTGTGTGTATGTTTTTCCTGTGCGAGCTAGTTGTAAAACGTGTGCATACACACACACACTGCTTAGAGGGAACATTCGTCATAAGATTTAAATTGACAAAATAATTTTGGGTTCAATAGCTAACAGTGGCGTAGCAAGTGTCGCCAACCGGGCAGCCTTTGAGTTTCCCGCCCCTCTTCATCCATTATACAGGCTTCTACAGCAGACCAAAAAGTGCAGCCCCGTAAAAGCGTCGTTCAAGGCAAACCAACCATCGCCCCTCCCTCTAGCTATGCTACTGTGAGCTGTTAGCATTTTTGAAACAATAAAAAAAAAATTAAAACTAGTTAATTATCATGTACAAGGGTCAGAACATGAATGCTTTGTTAAAGAGAAATAATATAAATTATATTCAGATAAATGTGAAACAAGTGGAGCTAAACATGAGCTGTCTATACACAAGAAAAAAGGAAGAGTTAAATAAAAAAAAATACAACTTAACTTTACGGAGTAACATCACCTCTCCAACTTTATAAATCCAGTACCATCAGTAAAGAAGCAATAATACTGACAGGTAGGAAGAGCAAGTGAGATGGCGTCTTGCAAGTAGTAAACAATTTGTAATATCTAAATGATATAATTAATGTAATAAGTAAACAATGAAATAGCCTCGGGTATTAATTGTAAAGTCTGAAATGTCGTGATTAACCATATCAAAACACATGTCTTTCAAAGTGGCCAGGTGAAAACGAGGCTTTGACCCCAATGACACTATTGATTCAAGATAGAAGTTGACGGTACTCAGCTATGTGTAAGAATATCTTTTTCACGCTTACGTTCTTCTTTAATGGTGGCAAAAGGTAAACATTCATTTTACACCGATTACGATAATAGTTTTGTTTGTTTCTCTGTATTATTTCTAATATTGTTGTGGGGGGAAAAATTCGTTGCAGGCCGATAGCCGACAGAGCAATTTCTGAGGTTAATGTTCTTGACGAAGATGACGGAATGTCTGGTGATTATAAAGTGAAATGTTCACTTCAAAAAGTCAGCCAAAGTTTGCTACTTTCTGTGAGAATAACCACAATATTTGTATGGATGAAAACAAACAGAAAACTCCAGAACACAATATTGATTCTACACACTCTCTGGATACAATCAACAAATCTAATAGAAAGGCAGTTTCAAACAGTAAAAAGCCACACCGCAAAGCATCTTTTAAAAATGTAAAAGATTTCATGAGCCGTATTGTGATGCGACAGCTTCAGCTACAACCTTATGATAGTGAACAGTTTGATTATAGTTGTAACACAATTCACAATGAGGGTGACAAAAGATACTTTACAAACTTGGATAGTTGCGGGGATAGTGCGATTGTTTCTGTTGCTACAGTGACACCCATCGGAGATACCCTGCTAAATGTTAAGTATAAAGGCGATCAAAATATTTCAATTATGTCAGCGCCTAAGTCTAACCATAGCAATTCCACTATGGCCAGCAATGTATCATGTAATACTTCCGCGGTTACACCTCTATCGGAAGCTAGCGATGGTACTAAATATAAACATTATAACAGTTGCTGTGAATCAACAATCCGCCCACTGGTTACTCACAATAATAATAGTATAAATAGTGATCAAAATATCCGCCATGTAAGACAGAACAAATCTAAGATACCTGTTTGGAATGATATGACTCCTGGAACAGTGGGACTTTATAACCACGGCAACACTTGTTATATGAATGCTGTACTACAATGCATTAGCAACGCAAGTTTTCTTTCTGGATATTTTGTTATGGGACATTACAAAGAAGAACTAAAAAACAACAAAAATATTTGTAAAAAGTTCGGATCCAGTGGTGAAGTGACTGAACAATTAGGTATTCTGTTACGAAGCATTTGGTCAGGAAAATACAACCCCGATATTTCTAATGATTTCAAAACAGTTATAGGTAAATATAATTCCCAATTTAAAGGATTTAATCAGCACGACGCGCAGGAGTTCCTTCTCTGGTTATTGGACCAAGTACACGAGGACCTAAATTTACCTATTAAAAAGAGTAAGAATAATCAACAGGTGAGTAAAAAAATTTTTTTGTCTGCCTTTTACTACTGCTACACCTCATATTTTATGTAATGAATTGCGTAAGTTCAAATCCTAACGGAAGTAGCTAGGAATGATCAAAGAAAAATACGTGATGGCTGACAAGAGCTATCTTCCGGTATTAGTTTCTGTTTGTTGATGTTCTGAATCCAGCTGTTGATTCCGTAGGACAGTAAAACAAATTACATGTAGTGTGTGATCAGTTTCAATATATTTGAGATTATGTTTTTCTTTCTTATCACCTTCGATGTTCGTTTTCTTCATAAGAAAAGCTATGTTCAGCAGCCCTTGAAGTAGTTGTTTAACCCCAATATCAAAGACATTCTAACGCAGGACTACTTTAATCCAATGACCGTAGGGTGTGATTTGAGGGAGATTTGACTTTATTTCTAGTAGATTGAACGCCTGTGTACGAGCTTTCATATGAACCAATGCTACTTAAGCCTTGGTCAGCCCTGATCGAGCAGATCTATAATTAAGGATATGTAAGGTATAGCTGTGTTTTTTTTTTTTTTGTAATGAGATTATCCTTATAGTAACGAAAAAAAACGAGTGAATCAAGACGAAAGGAAATACGTAACATTAAGCATCTTTCACTTTTCACACCTGTCGTAGTTAGTACACTATATCCATAAAGCCGTTGGAGGGAAAACAAACTTACAGTATCTATACTTAAATAAAACAGCTTTATTGAGATATCGGATTAAACGAGTCGGTTACTTAAACTGAGTTGTTATTGTGTTTAAGTCATGAATATTGTCAGTTAACAAGCGAACATTTGTTTACGTTAACTATTATTATTTATGGTATTTAAATGAAATTTTGAGACACCCCACAGTCGTTTTCGTGATTAGGATTTATAGCTACTTTCTATTCTTTAATAATGGTTTTACAAATATTATACAGTTGTTTTGTTTTGGGTCTCTTTTTTTTTTGTCCTTTCCGTCCGACTTTGTTTCTTTATAGATTTTTTTAATAATACATATTTTTTCATAAATAATTTTCAAAGGTATAGACGATAACAACAACTTTTTTAACCAAAAAGAAAAGAAATCCGTACATTTTACACCATTCAACAACTTATTTATGATCATTGCACACACGCTCACAATCTATTACTTGGATTGATGTTTATTATCAACATGAAAATTGAAGGCACGATAAAAAAAAAAAAGATTATCAGCCTACTATACAAATCGGAAATATTCAGTAATAATCTGTCGATTTGTAGCAGGTGATTTGTAAACCAAGTTATTGAATAGTCAAACTGGTATGAACTTCTTTTCTCTCTGAGTAAAAGAGAAAATTAACTGGGGAAAAAAACTTTTCGTTGGCATAATCATTACCTAAACCTTCGAAAACGTATATGAAAAAAATCATTAGATATACACATTTTTAAAAAGTTATGACGAAACAAAGTAAGCAGTGGGGGCACCAAACTCTAGATATACTCTTTTCGTTTTTTTTTTTTTTGTTAAGTTTTGTTTTTACCAAATGTATTTCGTTTGTATTCTAAGTGTATAAATATATATTAGCATTTGTAATGTAATTTTTCCATTCTTAATCAATTGAAACAGCATTTTCAATGTTCAGAAAGTGAAACTATAATTTATTTCATTATTGAATTCACATTAATGTCATTATTTTGAAAACTATAGTTTCTTTTTAAACAAGATATTCGTTTTCCTTATTCATTTAATAAGTGTTTATAAAGCATTCGATTGAGATTTTTTTTATATCGTTAAGTGTAGATTCGTAATCTCCTAAACCATATAAATTTCAAGATCATTTTCTTTAAAATGGTTTAATGGGGGAGATGGGGTTAAAAAATCGGTAGATCTATGGTATAACAAACAAATGCTGACACATCATTTAATAGTTTTGGTTTTCACCTAAACACTTTAGTTGTTTAGGAATTTGAACTAAGATTATTTTAAAGCAAATAAAAGTCCCAGACTGTTTTTGTATACCGTAATCATTGTTAAAAACCACACGTTTTAAATTTTGCGTGAAACAAATGTACGAAATGTATTTTTACAGCAAAAGCATTTCACTTTCGTAATCGTGTATAGCGCCGTACTTTCACTTCCTGTCGGACAGGAATTTTTATTGGTACATATACTGCGACCAGCTTTTCGTCATTGGTATAGTTTTTTCACCTTTGTGTCTTTTGTTCACATTTCTTATTCTGTTCATCATCATCTTCAACAACTTGGAAAGGTTCCTAGACTTGGAAAATGGGTGCCTCATGAATTGTCCAAAAGCAACCGCAAATCCCGAGTTGACATCTGCTCTTCTCTCCAGTCTCGCAAACTCATTTCACCCTTTTTGGATAGACTTGTGACTGGTGACGAAAAATGGATCTTCTATCTGGTGAGATTGCAAAGAAGTAATTCACTTCGAATTGTTACCACCTAATGTAACAATCAATGCTCAAGTCTATTGTCAGCAATTAGAGTGTTTGAACCAAGCTTTTAGAAAAAAGGCTCGCTTTAGTGAATCGAAAAGGAGTGATGTTACATCAGGACAATGCACAACTCCACACTGCAAAGATCACATCACAGAAGATCAAAGAGCTTGGTTGGGAAAAAATTCCTCATCCTCCTTATTGTCCCGACCTCGCTCCTTCAGACTACCATTTGTTTCATAGTTTACAGAGTCATTTGGGGACATAACTTTCGCAAGCCAAGAAGTCGAAACTGGCATTTCAGAGTTCTTCGCTTTGAAACCATTGAAAGGATTAAAAAGCTTGTAAATAAATGGAACGAAGTCATAGATAATCAGGGAAAGTACATTGATGATTAAATTTCAATTAAATATAACATTGGAACACCTCGTTCAGAGATTTAACATTGGATAACTTGTTTTCTTTATTCAAAATTAGCTTTTCACTTAAATATCAAGTCATCCCATCAGTTCTGTCCATCTTCTGCAAGTTTTTTCATTCAAGCATTCTTTCCCATAAACTGAGTGTATGTTTCGAGTCACTTCGGCTGCAGAGTTTCCTTTTTTGTACTCATAAAGCATTGTGTGTCTCAAATGCTCTTTGGATACTTCCATGTTAGAAAGGGTTTTAATCAAAGAAATTTTAATTCTATTATTCTGTAAAATAATATTTAATTAGTTTAAATGTACACAAAAGCATAAAAATAATTTTTAATTCCATTCAACATTCTAAAATACTATTAAATTTCATTCAATTTTAAAAAAGGTAAAATCGGACAGAACTTATGGAATGACCTGATATTAACTTAGATTATAATTTAATTAATATATAGTTAGCATGTTCTTTTGCCTCAGTACTCCTTTATTAAATACCAGTTAAATGCCAATGATCATTCTTCATAGATACCATCTAATAAGCTAATATTTAAGTATATAATATGAATAAATATTTAACTATTTCTATGTAATTTCTTTCCTCCCTCTATTGTGGTAAAGTTTGGTATATACTCAAAAGTATTCAAAAATGTTATCCTTTTGGTTATAATATTCTTCTTAATAATCTTCTTGATAACCCTAAATTTTAACTTTATACAATATAGCAGTATTGTTTAAAGTATTCAACTATAGTATCCCATGATAAAATTTCCCCTGTATTGTCATCATTGGTTTTACTAGTCTTACTCTTTTAACTGATAACTAACATATTGATTTAAGATCTTCCTTTACCAAATCTCATTATATTGCTTCAAATTTAATCTTGATAGTTTTATGACTATAACCACTATGATTTCTGTCGACTTTCTCAGCCCCTTTCCTAACAGACACTGCTCCTTGTTCCTTGGCCTAAGATTTTAATATACAAAGATTTGATAAACAAGAATATAAATTAAAACTGACCCCAAAAAACAGTGACAGGCTAGATCTCTAACAAGTTTTTTTTTTCCTGATACCTTAGTAGCTTCTAAGTTGAAGTGAAGACAGTATGATCTTTGTCTATCTCCTTACCTTCTTGGAGGTTTTAGGTAAAATTATACTAATGTGTCCATCTGTTTTAATTTAATTCTGTGTATTTATGCAGCTGAGGATTGATGTAATGATTTGCACTTAAATTGATGTAATGATTGCATTGTTCAATTAAATGGAGTCACTTGAAACAAAAGTACTGCATTACCTTTGGATATCCTCTTGCTTATTTTGATAGATCAATAGCCACTACACATTCTTTATTTTCTCTCCTTGTTTCTTTCTGTATTCCTTTCTGTCAAAGAGTGTAGGCTCGAAAAGTTAAAGACTTTTTCACTTCCCGAGCGTTAAACTCATACACCTGTTTGTTGTCTATAC
>NC_068997.1:35053712-35054474 GCF_001194135.2 Octopus bimaculoides
GCTGCCTCTTTAATCTTCGCAAATTTGCTGCCAATTCAAAGGTTCTCCAGTCTATTATTCGTGACCTCCTTTATGCAGATGACTGTGACTTAGTCACTCATACAGTGGATGACATGCAAGTACTCATGAATTGTATTTCTGCTTCTTGCAAGGCATTTGGACTTAGCATTAGCCTGGACAAGACTGTTGTAATGTTCCAGCCTGCACCAGGAAATCCATATGTGAAACCAGCTATCTTGGTTGAAGGGACAGTCCTGAAGGTAGTAGACAAGTTTGTCTACCTGGGCAGCACACTCAGCCGTTCTTGCTCCCTGGATGAGGAAATATCCTTCAGGTTGCAGAGAGCAACTAATTCCTTCCGGTCTCTTCAGTCTCATGTCTGGTCCCAGCATGGCATTGCAAGGCAAACAAAAGTTGTTGTGTACCGTGCATGTGTACTGACATTGCTCCTCTACTCATGTGAGACGTGGACTCTGTTCAAACGTCAGGTAAGGGTCCTTGAACGCCTTCATCAGAGATGTCTCAGACACATTCTCAATGTTGGCTGGACCTCAAAAATTCCAGACACACAGGTCCTGAGGACAGCTGATATCTTGAGTATTGAGGTGATGGTGCACAAGCACCGGTTACGTTGGACTGGGCACCTTATTAGAATGAAGGATAGCAGGATTCCTAAGCAGATGCTATATGGAGAACTTGTGAATGGAAGGAGACTCCGGCAGAAACCAAGGCTGTGATTTAAGGACTGTGTCAAGTCCTCAT
>NC_068997.1:35055348-35056600 GCF_001194135.2 Octopus bimaculoides
ACAGGTGCCATTCCGATTTCGCTTTCGCTTACCCCAATAAGTCTTCGCAAGCTGAGTTTCGTGTCCAATGAAGGAGACGACGTTGGCATGGGTATATATATATATATATATATATATATAGGGAGAATTCACGAAAAAACAACAGACGAAGACAGGTGTGTTGAAAACAAATAGATGTATTAGTATAACACTCAGGAATTGAGAAAGTCTTTCACGTTTCGAGCCTACGCTCTTCTACAGAAAGAAACAAGGAGAGAAAAAAATGTGTGTAGTGTTCAGCGATCTATCATGGCGAATGCCGGACAGAAGGGTCACACAGGTGAGTTAAGAAGGGGTGATAACCAAGTAGTAATGATCCCAAAACGAAGGTGCTTGTGTGTGAGGGAATGCTGGTCATCTTAATGTGTGCGTGTATGTAGGTGTCAAGGTGTGAAAATGTGGGGATGAGAATTGGTCAGTACTGGTGTGTGAGTGGTGGTGTGTTGTGATGTGATGTGTTGGGTGGTATGGTGTAGCGTGGTGTGGTGTGATGGTGTTGGGAAGTGGAGAAAGTACGGGTGGGGTGGCGTATGTGGGTAGGAAGAGGTTGGAGTAGGTGGGGTATGTGGGTAGGTAGAGTGTGGGGTATGTGGGAGAGGGTGTAGGGGATGGGATTGGAAGGTGGGGTGGGCTTATGAGGGAGAGTTGACGATGAATGGGGAAGGGGAAGGTGGGTATGAGAGAAAGAGAGTAGGGGTGAAGAGAAGTAGGAGGAAGGGGAGGAGAGTTGAGCACATGTGTGGCGCAAAGGAGCAAAGAGAAAAGATTAATCCCTGTTCATGGCGTAAACGGGAGTCCGGATGGCCCCTGTGCAAGGACAAACCAAACACGGACAGGTGTTGCAAAGAGTGACCGGTAGAGCGGAAATGGCATGACATCAGGGTGTCATGGCCTAGGTGGATGTCTCGGAGGTGTTCCATGAACCAGTTGGCCAAGCGGCGCCCTATTTGTCTGATGCACAGAGAATGGCAGAGAGAGCAGGAGATGCAATAGATGATATTGGTAGAAGTGCAGGTGAAGGAGTCGGTGATACGATAGGGTCGATGATGGGTGCCGGTGAGGAGGGTGGTATCAGGGAGGTAAGGGCAAGTGTGGCAGCGTGGGCGGGAGCAGGGGAACGAGCCAGGTTGTGAGGTTGGGTTAGGGAAGAAACTGTGGACCAAAAGGTCTCGTAGGTTGTAGGCTCATTTGAAGGAGGGGAGGGGTCGGACTG
>NC_068997.1:35061405-35074803 GCF_001194135.2 Octopus bimaculoides
CCTACACCTATATGTATACATACATGCATACATGGGTACAGGACATCAAGAAAAACGTTAAACACAATGAGAGACGAAAACAGAAAACGAACTGTTTTCAAACAACGAAAAAACAAACAGAGAAACGAGACATGCAACGTAAAGAGTATGTCCCTTCGTCAGTTGTTCTTGTTCCATCTACTCTGTGTTTCGAAGGCAAGGACAATACACGACTTCGTTAGAACAGTCCTTCCCATAAAGCAAATTAAATAAAATTTGGAATTTTTTGCTGAGGGTGAAAGTGTTAACAAGAACAGGACAGTGAGAACAAGACAGTAAAAACAAACAGTGAGGGCTGTTAAGCCAAGAGGATAGAAAAATTATTATTTTGAACGTTAGATAGATATGCATGGAAGAAGTGACAGAAACAACATGTCTTTTCTATAGGAAGGCAATGAACAGAAAGAGCTCTTCTCTCATGCATGTCTATCTAGCGTTCAAAATAATAATTTTTCTATCGTCTTGACTTAACAGCCCTCACTGTTTGTTTTTACTGTCTTGTTCTCACTGTCCTGTTCTTACTGTCTTTACTGTCTTGTTCTTACTCTCCTGTTCTTTTTAACACTTTCACCCTCTGCAAAAAATTCCAAATTTTATTTAATTTGCCTTGCGAGAAGGACTGTTCCAACGAAGTCGCATCTTGTCCTTGCCTTCGAAATGCAGAGTAGATGGAACAAGAACAACTGACGAAGGGACATACTCTTTACGTTGCATGTCTCATTTCTCTGTTTGTTTTTTTGTTGTTTGAAAAAAGTTTGTTTTCTGTTTTCGTCTCTCATAGTGTTTAACATTTTTCTTGATGTCCTGTACCGATGTATGCATGTATGTATACATATAGATGTAGGTATGTACATATATGTATGGATATATGCATATATTTATATATTATTTACATTATTATATGATCGACCACCACGCACTGTCTCCAAGTAAGTTTTATCTTAATTACTACTGCGCACTCTACTACTATTACTATCACTTCCCTGTCTGTCTCTCTCTTGTTCTTCATCCTTTCTGTTTTTCTCTCCCAACCCTCTCCTATTCTTCTCTTCCTTTCACCGTTCCCTCTCACTCATTCCTCCTCCTTGACCCTCTTGTCACTGACACATGACGAAAGGGATTCTTTCTACTTCCTGCCTTCCTATAGAAAAGACATTAATTTTTTTCTCTCTCATTCACATCTAACTTCGCGTTCAAAATAATAATTTTTCTATCATCTTGGCCTAACAGCCCTTACCGTTTGTTTTCACCGTTCTGTCTTGTTTTTACTGTCTTCTCCTCACTGTCCTGTTCTTGTTTACACTTTCACCCTCCGCAAAAAATTCCAAATTTTATTTAATTTGCTTGCAGGAAGGACTGTTCCAATTAAGTAATGTATTGTCCTTGCCTTCAAAACGTGGAGTAGATGGAACAGGGTCAACTGAAGAAGGGAAATATTCTTTATGTTGCATGTCTTGTTTCTCTGTTTTTTTTTTTGTTGTTTGAAAAAAGTTCGTTTTCTGTCTTCGTCTTTATGTTTTTGTTTCTCATTGTGTTTAACGTTTTTGTGATGTCTTGTACCCATATATGCATGCATGTATACATATAGATGTAGGTATGTACATATATGTATGGATATATGCATATATCTATATATTATTTACATTATATATATTGGGTATAAAGTTACTGTCTTTAAAGGAGGCTGGGTAGGGGAAGACCCTTAATCATGATGTTAATTAGCAGTTAAAAGGGCAAGACACTAATAAAACCTATGATGCTAATACGTAGGAAATGTTACAGTGCACTATGGGTGATTGTTTATAAACAATATTGTTTTGTTGTATAAAGATTAAATTTAAAATTTTCAAAAATGATATCATAACCAAAATAGGTAAAATGTGTGTATATATCAATTTTCAACATTAAAAAGGAAAGATTACATAGAATCAGTTTAATATTCATTCATGTACTTTATTATTTACTTATTAGGTGGTTTCTATAAAGACTGCTCTGGGCATGCCAGGAATCAGAAAAAAATAATGATGTGTACAGATACACAGACATATTTATCTATGTGCACACATGCACAAATATTTATATATTTAATTGGATATAGTATAACCATCTCACATAGACTTAAGTAACTAAAAAATATATATTTACAAATAAGAAAAATAATTTATAAGGGAGAAAAGAGGTTAATAGATTATGCACATATATGCATATATACATGTATACAAATATTTATACATTTACACGGATATAGTACAACCATCTCGCATAGACCTAGTGGCTGAAAAATCTCTTTTTAAGAACAGTAACAACTTTAAGGGATAAGACTTTAATAAGTTAGGATATCAAAGTAAGAAAACAAAATAATAAGAATCTATAAGAAATAAATGTAACTTACATTTAAAGAGACAGGGTATTAAAATTTAAGGTAGGGAAGAGATAAAGGTAACCCTAAAAGAGGTCGTAGGTATGGAAGTATTGAGGGCAGTTGGAGGTTTTCCAACTGAAGAAATTTTATAATTTGCAATGTTACAGGTACTATTATATGTATGATTTTATAGTTTCTAGGAGGTATATAATTAGGAGACTTACTTACATAAAAGTCATTACGAATATACATAATATGATCAATAGGGTAGAACATCATAGAAAGGAACAAATAGTTTAATCACCAGAAACATGATGAAGTCAGACTAACTAGGCAGGAGTTTTCATGGATAGTAATTACATATAGCACACCACATACCATAACATATAGCTTATAACACATGCAATGCAATTTAATTCACCATATAACTCAATATATCATGATTTTATTATATATAATACTAGAGGGTAATTTTACAGCAGATACAACACCAAAATTAATTTCCACCATCAAAGTTCAAGTATGGCACCTATAATCGCTCATTTTGAAAAATACTTGAATGTATGGGTGATGCTATGTATGCATGATGCCCTTGGGTCTAATCTATTATTAATCAGGTTGTTCTTGTCCCTATACTTAAAAATCTCATAAGCTTCTATAGAGCACAGCTCACACCCATATCAACTATCTCTATAAGGCTGCGCTTTCCATATTATATACCATTTAAGGCTAAATTCGATCCTGCTTTCCTTGCTAGATAAAGACATACAATTGACTTTATGTTTGAGTCTAAAAGATGAAAAATGGTTATTGATACATTTTTTCATATTTATCGAACATCCTATAAATATAAAGTTACCAGCTTCATTATGATTGTGCATTTATAAATTACATTTTGGATTAGACATCGGCCTAATAACGGACAGTGGGATTTAACTCTACAATTGCAACCAGGAGAATTACTACTATTAATATTATTGATATTTCTATCATTATTATTATTATTATTATCATCATCACTATTATTATTAATCCTACTACTACTATCATATGTGTTATTTTTATTTCTCTTATTATTTATTCTTCCTTCAACTGTAGTATCATTCAAATTCATCTCAGCATCAACAGCTGTTGTGTCAGTAATTTCTGTGCTAGTATAAATCTCAGAGTTACAGTCTATATTAGATGTGTTAGTACCGCTGTTTCTAATTTCTACATCACCATTAATATTCTCATTGTAGGGGTTTAAGCTAGTGTTGACAGTAATATTATTATTATTAACACCTCTTGCCGATTTTATATTCTTTCTATTTAACCTTGCTATATTGAAGAGAATAGAATACGAGATTCTGTCTTACAGGAAAAAAATTCTGTTATATCTATGGAAAACAGAGAAGTTCTTTTCTAAAATTGCCATAAATTTCTTATATGTGTTTGTGGATATGGCACAGTTGAAGGGAATGTTATACCAGATCAAATCCTTATTTTCAGACTTCTTATGTATGTAAGGGTGGAATCTACCTGCACTTTCAAAGCCCCCCCCCCTCCAATCACGACATGATTATTAGGTATGGCCATATTACCAGTATTTTCTTATCGTTATTTGGTGGCATAATCTGCCCAGTCTCCTCACTACCTTTATTTTCTAAACTAATATTCCTGCTGATTATAGCATCTAATTTCCTATTGTTGCTTATCTTTTTACTTAAATTGATGGCTTTGTTGGACGCTTTCCTACTAGGTTTGTTTTCCTCACCAAGTAAACCTATATTCCCCCTCTCACTTAAAAGCTCATTATTTCTATTAGTAGCTGTTATACTTTCAGGATTAAGAAAAGTAATTTCATGGTTGTATCCTGCCTTAGACAAAGCAAAGTTGTAGTGGTAGGAAAGGGTATTAAAAATGTCTTTATTAGTTGACAATTTCATAATTCTTTTAGAAATACTTTGGCTACCAATTTTAACACATTAGTGAGGTGATTTGATGATTTGTTCACATACCTTGTAACTTCACCTGGTTTCCTCTAGGGGTAGTATAATCTTGAGTTAATGTCTAATGTAGCATCTAAGAAATTTGCCACCTTTGTGCCATATTCTGATGTAATGCCTAAGTCGAAACCTTTAAAAAATTTTCTAATTCTTTTCCTCATTCTTTCTATGACCGATTTGTTGTCGCTAGGGATAATAAATAGAGCATCATCGCTATATAAACCTCCTTGCAATTCAGGGATTTTACTATTAAGGCCCAGATTAGTGATATCTGCTGAATCACTCGAGCCCATAGCTATATCAAAATTATCAGGGGTGTCAGACCTCGTCCATAGCTTACCCTCAAATTCTATGATAGTCTTCCTGGCTAAAGGAATAATATCAATTTTATTCCTAGTTATGAGAGAAAGGTCTTTTGCGAAAATTATGGATTTGTTAAGAAAAATAGGAGATATACTCAAATAATAACTGTTAATATCAAATTGAATAAACAAATGATTATGTATATTTTCAATGGATTTAAACCAATATATCATTCCATCCATATCAACCTATAATTTGAGAGATAGATTAGGAATCATTAGGGTTAGTATAGTATCCAGAATAGATTTACTAAGTCAACCTATATCAGACTTGGTCGGGCAAATCAGTCTAACAGCAGGATTATCTTGGAAGTTCTTTTTATGGTCCTTGAGGTTAATCTTTGGTTCATTTGGTTTTAAGGGTTCAATCCAATCTGCTAAGTCATATTCCATCATAATTCTCTTAATTTCTAAGTTGATGTCTAATAGATTCTTTTTCATGGTTATTTTATATTTAACATTGAGTTTTTTTCATTATTCGTCTTCTATAGGTAATATAGTCCAGTCTATATGTTTCCAGTTTTATCTGCCAGTACAAGTATTCCTGGTTTGTTCTGCAATGATTTAATAAAGTTTCTAAGCTTCTTCAGATGCCAGTTTTCGCTAAGTGGGTGTTCTTCGAATTTTACATTAGCTATTAGTTCAAATAAGTCTTTTTCAAAATTTTCCAGTAGTGGGCTAGGTGGAGGATTTTTACTGCTTTTGAATATCTTATTATAATAATTTTTATCATGTATTTCTAGGTTTCTTTTCTTCTTAACCTCATGATGGTAAGCTATCCGCCTCATCCTCCGAACAAACTCATTTGTCCTATGGATTAGCAGCCACATATACACTTTACTCTTTTACTTGTTTCAGTCATTTGTCTGCAGCCATGCTGGAGCACCGCCTTTAGTCGTGCAAATCGACCCCCAGGACTTATTCTTTGGAAGCCTAGTACTTATTCTATCGGTCTCTTTTGCCAAACCACTAAGTTACGGGAACGTAAACACACCAGCATCGGTTGTCAAATGATGTTGGGTGACAAACGCAGACACACAAACACACACACAAACATACATATATATATACATACATATATACGACAGGCTTCTTTCAGTTTCCGTCTACCAAATCCACTTACAAGGCTTTGGTCGGCCCGAGACTATAGTAGAAGACACTTGCCCAAGGTGCCATGCAGTGGGAATGAACCCGGGACCATGTGGTTGGTAAGCAAGCTACTTACCACATAGCCACTCCTGCGCCTATAGGTATCCTTATTATGTAAGGGGATGTCCTTCTGAGAAAATTCATATTTACCCTTTCCATCCTGTTGAAGTTAGGTACCAGAAGCGTCGTATAGGTTTGGTTGATGAGTTAAGAAATAATTGAGATTCAGTTGAATTAGATACTTAAGTCAGTCCGATATTATCCGCATATCTTGAAATAAGGTGAATAAAATCAAAATAAGCAACAGGATATCAAGAGGTGATGCAGTACAACTGTTTCAAGTGGCTCCATTTAATTGAACAATGCAATCATTACATCAGTTTAAATGCAGGGTTATCATCAGCTGCACAAATAAATAGAATTTTAATCAGTCGGATACATTCATATAATTTTACTCAAATACTTTAACGGAGCAAGAAGATGAGAAATCCATGTTGTCACAATTGTAGCTAAGAATATACTACACTTCCAAGAAAGTCATGAAGCTTACTGGGGTCATAGCTTGTAAAGGATTGTGGTTCCTTTGTAATTTATTTTTCTTTTTATCAATTACTAAATCTAAGACTAGAGGACTGTGTCTGGAATGAAGGGCAAGAGTGAGTTGCCAGCTCATGGCTAGGTATGATCATAAATATTGCCAAGATATTAGGAGTAGTAAATTGGGTATAAAGTAACTGTCTATAAAGGAGGCTGGGTAGGGGAAGACCCTAAATCATGATGTTAATACAGAGGAAATTTTATCATGGGGTGCTATGAGTGATTGTTTATAAACAATATTGTTATATTATATAAAGATAAAATGTAAGATTGTCAAAAATGATATCATAACCAAAATAGGTAAAATGTGTATATATATCAATTTTCAACATTAAATAGGAATGATTACATAGAATCAGTTTAATATTCATTCATATACTTAATTATTTACTTATGGTTATGTTGTATATATATATATATATACAACATAGCAATATTGTTTATAAACAATTACCCATAGTACCCATGATAGAATTTCCTCTGTATTAACATCATAGGTTTTATTTGTGTCTTGCCTCTTTAACTGGTAATTAACATCATGATTTAGGGTCTTCCCCTACCCAGTCTCCTGTAAAGACAGTTACTTTATACCCAATTTACTACTCCTAATATCTTGACAATGTTTGTATTGGAGCTTCTGGCATGAATGCCAAGCAGTATATGTCTTGCCAACAACTCACACATACAAGTGCTACCAGTCAAGAACTCTGCATACCAGAAGCCAGTGAGTGTAAGGAGTCAGGAGAGAATGCGCGCCGTTTCGGGGCCTGCCTCTCGACGGCATCAATGCGCACCGACCCCCCCACTCACTGATATGAGGCCCCGCTTGCTAGATCAACTGGTTATTAAAAACAAAGCTCAATATTTCACTAGCCATCGCTCATCGTCTCTTTTTAACCAAATCCAGTAGCTAACCTTCTCCACTGTATTTTGGATATCACTCATGGTGGTATTTACCTTATGATGAGTTAGGCCTAATGATAACAGCAGATGTCTCACACTGTGTCCTACAAATCCTCTACATCCAACTTCGATTGGAAAATGCTCTGCTTTCCAGCCTGCGTCTTCACATTTCTCGAGGAGGTTTACATAACGGTCAATCTTTCGAGCCTGCGCGGCGTCCATGTTATCTTCATGAGGAACCATTAACTCGACTAGATTTACAACTTTCCTTCTTTCACACCACATCAAAATGTCCGGTTTTTCCGTAACTGGGATGGAAAAGAATGCCTGGCACCCAGGTAAATCTGCAGTCACTTCCCAATAGTCGTTCCACTTTTCATCTCTCACAGGAAGTTTCTTGTTTTTTTTCTTGAAACAAATCCTCTGACCTGAGCGCACAAAGGTAATAAAATCTCTAGATGGTTCTTTCAACAGTTTTTTCTCAGTGTTGTTGAGATGAATTTGGCTTTTCATAGCAGTACAGCATGTTGTTTCCAAATGTCTGGCAGGGTGAATTGCATCATGGTGCTGTTTTTCTCACAGACAGTGCCCAACTGATCCTATTATACTGTGTAGTCAAAAAAATCAAGAACAACAATGCACATGTGTGAAATTAAAAATATAAAATGGCGACAATTTACCCATTGCACCTGTACACTTTGGGACCATAAGGCTTAGAGTTTGTTCACACAGTGTGGACACTTGGCTAGTGTCTTCTATGCATTGAGTAGTGCCTTGTGAGTGAAATTTGGTTGATTGAAATTGGAAGACACTTACATGTGAGTGTCTGGTATTATTTTTCCTTTCTTGACAAGTGTGCACTAGTTGTAAACAAAGTAAGCCAACACATAAAGAGTGTCATTATTTACGATCTTGCATGAAAGCATGTTTGGCTTTGAGCTGTCACATTGTAGAAAGGAATAGGAGAAATATTGCCTTACTTGGAAACAGACAAAGGTTGGCACTAGGAAGAGCATCTTACTGTAGAAAATGGCTGCCTCAACATTCTTGTCTGACTCATGCATGCTTGGCAAGATAGGAATTAAAACTTTGATGATGATGATGTGTCATGTGTACGTAGATAGATGGATGGATGAATGGATTGATATTTTACTGCTAATAGTATAGCTACTCCATCCACTCCATTGCTATTACTAATCAGAATTTGTACTGTTGTTCCTTGCTTATAAGAAGTTTTGCTGAGGCTCTTTTATGATGTATGTTGTATTGCACACAACATACATCAACTCACCTCTGTTTAAGCATCACTTGATCTTTCTTTCAGTGTACTGATGTTGATGGTAACAGCTCTAAAGGTTTAAACTGGGAAGGAAATGGGAATTTCCAGTGAATGAGTGAGTTGATTGGTATCTGACTTCTTCATATGAAATTTGTAGTGATAGCTCGTTGACACTGGAAACTTGCACATATTTGATATTTCACCTACATAAAGCAATTGAGCTAATTGGCATGAGGGATAAGATTATCAAGCTTAAGTTAGTTATTGACATTGATTTCTGTGTACACACTACAACCAGGACTGGCTGCTCAGTAGAAGGTACACTTCTCTGAGGTCCTTTCACTTACTGACTCAATAACGAATGGCAGGTGAATTCAGTGGGCATGTTGGATATCACCATCATGGTTTCCAAAGTGTGTGTAGAGGCTATGGGTATAGTACTAGAAAAGAAGAGAGATCGAGTATTCAGGAGTTTGGCAATGCAAAAGACCTAACCATTTGCAACACTAACTTTAGGAAACCTGCCAGTTCTCTGATCACTTACCAATCATGCAAATATGCAAACCAGATTCACTCCAACTTCATTTTCTTCAGAAAACAGAGTAAACAGATGACTTTGAATACTAAGTTTGTCCCTAGAGAAGAAGCATAGTGTTAGAGATTACTAATTTCAAAATGAGAGCTACACTTTTCCAGAGACTCAAGACAATGTAGAGAAGAAAGGTATGGAAGGTTACAGAGCCATCAAACAGGCAGAGAAGTATTCAGAAAGATTCAGAGAAGTATTACTTAGCATATGTGATGTGAAGGAAGTGAGAGAGAAAGAGAGATGTATATATAAAAAGCTCTCTTGGTATCAACTGAGTTTTAGTTTGGTTTATTTGTTTTCTGGTTTATCTGTTAAGTATTTGTTTATTTTCTTGGTTGTTTATTTCGTATGTAGGGTGGGGCTGGGGGCTGTATGTGTCATAGATTGTGTGTAATTTTAAGTATGTAGTCCATTGTATTGTGTGTAAATGTACTCTCTGAGTGGTTGGCGTTAGGAAGGGCATCCAGCTGTAGAAACTCTGCCAAATTAGATTGGAGCCTGGTGTTGCCATCCGGTTTCACCAGTCCTCAGTCAAATCGTCCAACCCATGCTAGCATGGAAAGCGGACGTTAAACGATGATGATGATGATGATGATGATACAGAGTTATGGGTGTGTATATAAGTGTCATTGTACCATAGTGCATTGTTCTTGATATGTATGTATGTGCTTGCCATTATAAATTGTAAATATGTTAGTCACTGCATGTCTATTAAGGCTTGACAATAATTTCATGTATGTCATCTTATAGTTTGTTTTGACTTGATTGTAACCTAGATTATCTAGAATTTATTGTTAATGGGTTTTAAATGTATTCATAATCTGATAGCTCTAAACTGTGTTTTGTTATGTCATCTTGATTTATATATTCATTTGATTAGATCTCCACTTGTACTTATTTTACTTATTTTTTATCTATTTTATTGTTTTATTATTGTTATTTTTTTATACACAATATTTGATTCTTTGTATATTATATATTTTTTCCGTTTGGTTTTGATTTTTTTTTTATATAATTTCCAAATATATAAAAGCAACATTAAACATTTGTTATATTTCAGTTAACTTTTGCTGATGAAATAGTTTTATGATTACATGAATTATTGAAAGGAACATGCATATGAAGGCTTGTCTGTCACACACTGTTTATATACCTATGCACTTCTGATCTCATTCCTTATACTGTGGATCTCTCTTGTACACACCCACACACTCTTCTGTGCTGTCACCTTACCTCTCTGACCCACTTCTATTTCCTCCACCTTTTTTCCCCCCTTTCGAACTGATATTTTTAATTGACCACAGCTGCATTCATGTTGACCATTTACTGCATTCATCTCTATTCCCATTTCTATCCATCTGCCGCTGGCTACTCTTCTTTCATACTCTTGTGAACTTACATACGCAATCATCCTATCCAATTTTCTGTTCTGCTACTGTTATATTCACCTTCCTGTAGCTTGAGGGTACACCCTGGCACCCTATCACTAATATCTTATCTCTTTTTTAAGTTGGCATACATATGTATCTTTTCTACAGCAAGACACCTGCTCCTGTCCTTCTATCATACATTAACCTCATTGCCTGGCATAAAGCCATCTTACTCAATACCGCACCTCTTCTTATTTGAATGATCTTTTTTTGTGAGTTATTTGATGACCTCACTAGTACCAATGCCAGGAAAAAAGAACTCAGTACACTCTGCAAAGTGGTTAACATTACGAAGGGCATCCAGCATTAGAAATCATGCCATAACAAACACTGGAGCTTGATGCAGCTCTCTGATCCAGCAACTTCTGTTGATCCATTCAACCCATGCCAGTATGGAAAATAGATGTTAAATAAGAAGGAAAACTGATGTAAAAACGGCAAGTTTATTTGTATCCAGTGATGCAGACTAGGTTGCTTTTTTTATTGTTTTGGAAAAAGCTTATGTCTTTTAGAGAGTGGGATTGCCCTGTGCAAGGTCTTCCCTAACTTTAAAAAAAATATCAGGCACAAGAATCACTTGGTTTTTAACATCTGTATTATATGTTGCATTCCATGGCTGACTGTAGCCAAGAAAAGCAAGGCACTTAATGAAAAATTCCATGAAGGAATAAAGGCATGTGTCAGCATAAGTGGTAAGTTCTCTTAACACTTGCTGCAAGTGGCATCCATCAATGCCACATGTGCTTCTCCTTTTATAAAGAACAATCAAACAATGACTATTGCTCAAAATCATGATGTAGCCATCGTGTGTGTATGTATGTATTTATGCATATATATGTGTGTGTGTGTGTGTGTGTGTGTGTGTGTGTGTGTTTATATATATATATGTATATATATCAGAGTTTTCCTTCTTGTAGAGAGATGTCTAAAAGACTAAGAGTCTCTCACACCCAGCTGTTGGATGGCCATTGACCTTACTGCATTCATTCACTCTTTGACAGGTTTGATTTTCATCTTGTAGAGTGTCCTATAAAAACCATCCTCCTCAACTATGCAACAGGTTGCACTGGATTATATGTTACCAGTAGCACTAAGCATGACCTAACATTCCATGATATAAAAGTTTCTCATTAGTTCTCCACAAATGTCCTCCATTTCCCTAACTGTTGGGGAGACATTTATATCTGCTAAGGAACTAATCTCTGCAACAGTACCTGATTATTGCTCTCTGTCCCACAGAACCTGGTCTGTTGTGTTTATGCTGTATAGAGGTTTTTATTGAAATGTTCCACCAACATATTCTATTTTTAAAGGTAGATTCTGGTTCTGGTATGTCTTTGGTGTGGCTATCAGGACAATCCTTTCTGCAGATATCTTACAGATGGTTTAGCAACAGTGTCATGTCTCATGGGAAGATATTATCATCACAGTGTGGTTTAGAAGCACCCTTATCTCTTCTGATCAGCATTTAATAGCTATCACCTGTTATTGGATACCAAAGGTGAGATGTGATGTATCTATCATTAGTTCAAGAGGCTGTTATTTCTGTCAGTGTTGTTGATGTTCTCTTGCTTGTGGAATATGTACCCATACAGAACTTTCTGCAGGTATGATGAGTATTTCTTCTTCAAGTTTCTATTTCAGTAGGTACCTGTTCAGGAGTTCTTCACCTAATTTCATGATGTCATTATTTTCACTGTTGAGTTTACCTGTGATGTACTCATCTCTCATTTTACTCTTCAGTAGGTGTTAAGTGATACGATGAAGCATTCAAAGGCCAAATGGACTGATCTTTTCATCCACTTCCATCTCTTAATCCAACATAAGTCTTGTTAGTGTCACTGTTGATTTAGAAGTTACAAGCAGTTGTTAATATCTTTCTAGTCTTATAAGGCACTGAGTTGGTAAAACCATTACCATGCTGGAAAAAATGCTTAGTGGCATTTCTCCCAACTTTACATTTTGTGTTCAAATGCCACCAGAGTCAACTTTACCTTTCACTCTTTCAGGGTCAATAAAATAAATACCAGTTGAGCACTGAAATTGATGTAATCAGCTTAACCCCTCCCCTAAAATTGCTAGCCTTGTGTCAAAATTTGAATCAATGTCTTTCTAGTCATGCTGTTCAAATTCTAGATCTTTTCAAGTGTCCAGTCTAGTATCCCAAGTATTGGTATTAACACAAGCACTGTCAAAGCATTGTAGGATATCATTTCATTGAATGCAAACAGCTAACTTTCATACTTTCTAAAGTCCACTGAAATATTCTTTTGTCACTCTAACTTTACTCACAGCACCAATGTATGCAATATTTTACTCAATTTCAAGGTATCTAATAGTCATTTTGTAGATGTGTGCTAAAAACAAGAGTAGGAGAAGAAAATACCATCTTGACTGCGCTGCCATTCAACAATATAGAAATTAAATTCTTGTTTGATTCACTAAACTGTTGAATGGCAGCGCAGTCAAGATGGTATTTTCTTCTTCTCCTACTCTTGTTTTTTGCAGACATCTACCAAATGACTTTCTAAAATGAAATTCCATTATGCAGCTGAGGAGTACATTTTCATTGCACATTTTTTTTAGTGTTCTCACTACATGAATAAATGAAGTTTGTACGAAACGTACGTACTGCTACAACCTATTGAATTTTTGTTGCTTTTCTTCAAATTTTATTCACCAAATCTCTTGATTTTGTTT
>NC_068997.1:35074813-35080022 GCF_001194135.2 Octopus bimaculoides
TATATATATAGTCAGGATGTTATTACATACATTCAAGTTATCCTCATTCTGTTGTAATAGTAAGATCTTTTATGTTAATCAAAGATACATATAGTCAATGCCATCTTAGATGGGTTACCTGAGGCATAAGTCACAAAGCCCACATTTTCATTTGTTCCTTTTATTTGGCTACAATTGTTCTGAGAGGTGGAAGGATTAGAGGTTGTCATCAGGGAAGAATAGAGATTGACATTGAAGTGTGATACCATTACAAGCAATGGAGTGGCCAAAACTTGTTATTAGAACATAAGTTTTATGACATTTAAAGCAAAGCTTTTCTCAGAAGAATATTATCTTTGAAGAAGTTCTCTATCCAAATCATCAAAATTCAGCTGATTGTATGTTCTGAATTTTATTAAGTACTAGCAGAGGCACCCGGCGTTGCTCGGGAATGAAATTGTTGCTTATATACTTGAAGAAAAAAAGGCAAAATATGCTGTATAGAAATTTGAGGACATTCTGTAGATGGACTCTCAGATGAATGATGGCTGGGCGCCTCTCATGAATGGGGAAAATTGAAGATGTGCCAAAAAGCCTCATTGGTACTTGGAAAGTTTTACGAAAATTAAAATGGGGATTAAATGAAAGAAATGATTAACGTGAATATTCTCACAAGAGAAATTGAAATAAATGGCGATTGTGGAACCCCCCACGCACGCACGCATACACACATGTGTCTTTGTAAATATGTTTGTATACATTTATGTATGTGTGTGTTTGTAAGAGACAGAGTGTGAGTGAGTGAGAGAAGTTTGTTGTCATGTATATGTACATGCATAAATATACATACATCTTTAGATGTATGCATATGACAACACAGCCCTTGACTCACTCACACTCTGTGTCTTACAAACACGCACGCGCGCGCATACACACGTGTGTCTTTGTAAATATGTTTGTATACATTTATGCATGTGTATGTTTGTAAGAGACAGAGTGTGAGTGAGAGAGGTTTGTTGTCATGTATACGTACATGCATAAATATACATACATCTTTGGATGTATGCATATGACAACACAGCCCTTGATTCACTCACACTCTGTCTCTTACAAACACGCACGCGCGTGCATACACACGTGTGTCTTTGTAAATATGTTTGTATACATTTATGTATGTGTGTGTTTGTAAGAGACAGAGTGTGAGTGAGTCAAGGGGTGTGTGTGAGACAGAGTGAGAGAGCGGTGTGTATGTAGTATTTACTCTCTCTCTCTCTCTCTCTCATACACACGAACACACACACTCACACACAAAATAGAGAGTGAAGCTTTTTGCCGTTGTTACGTCAATACCGGAAGTTGACATTGAGGAACCTTTTTAAAGAAGTGAATCTTAAATATAAAGCAATATTATTTATTTTTAATTAAAAAAATCAAATGAAGAGCCTAAGATTTATCCAAGGTCAAATTATTCATGCATGACAAGTATGGAAGCATTTGGTGAAGTTGATTTCACGTGAAAAGCGATTACACACACATCTCTGTTTTATATATAGTATAGATTAATTCTTTTCTAAACTGAAATAATAATTTCATCATCAGTAGAATAATAAGACTATATATTGTTTCCTGTGTTTAGTACATGAAATCTGTTCTCCATAGAATCCTCATCAGCTCTAATGCTTCCTTGGTCATATATACTTTCATTGGTTGTAAACAACTCATAGAACTCTATTTTTTTAGACAGTGGTGTAAGTTGGCAGTAAATATATGAAAATTATATTCTGCAAATAAAAATATTGTTTGCTGTAAAGGTATTCTTTTGTACTTTGATTTTAGGAAGATACTTGAGTGAGATTCGAATAATACTTTTAATGAAAATAAATCAATTCTGAAGTGATATCATGATGGGCTGGTAGAAATAGGGATGTCAGACAAAATACTTTTATGCTATTTAATTACATCATTATTTTATTCTCAATTCCTGCTTCAACTGGCAAAATAAGAACCAACCAAGTTCTGTGACTGATTTGACTGTGCTCATTTGCTATGAATTTGCATCATTGTAGTAAGTTTTGTATCGAAGTATCAAATACTTTTATCATTGTGTAACATTAATTGCAACAATCATTGGCAAATTTTCAGGTTTTCACATGTACAAAAATTTCAAATTAAGTTATGTAAAATATTTTAAATACTAATAAATACTTATTTTTAAAATATGTTCTTTATATCAGCTGCCTTTTAATTATAATGAATAAAATAAAATCATAATTTTCATTTTCTGTTTTTGAAATTCAAAAGTTTATAAAATGGAACTATCCTGTTTTCTTATTTCAGGGGAAATTTTCATCTGAAAAAAGAACAATGGTCTCAGAATTATCACTGAGTAAGCAGACTATAATCTATCAAATGTTCCGGGGTTTGTACCAGTCATCTTTAACATGCTTAAAATGTAGAAGACAAAGCAATACCTATGATCCTTATTTGTGTCTATCTCTTCCTTTACCTCAGATCTGTAACAGGGCAATTTATATTATCATTGTGTATCTAGATCCAAATGTAACTTTAAAAAGAATTGGAATTCTAATGAAAAATACTGAAACTTTTGGAGATTTACGGAAATGTTTGTCACAGTTACCATCACAATATCCAGCCATTCCCAAATTGAAAGTAAGTACTATTGTTTCCTTTTATCAACTGTTTTACACCTTTGCAATTTTGGTGACTGTTGATATGTTCCACATCTTTTTATTCTTCATGATGTGTAGGTTTAGACATATTGCTTTGTGCATAATAATCTCAACCATGAAATGGAATAGATTATATGATTATAAAATAGTGAAAATATTTAAACTTGGTCATTTTACATTGATAAGATGCATAAGAAGGACCCTAAAGTTAAGTTCTAATATTCTTTTCTTTATATTTCATTTTCATAGCTTTACTCTGACCCTCAGCATTAGCTAACAATGGTAGTTTGTGTTGCTTAGTCATTGTATATTGTGTGAAATAGTTTTTTTGTTTACTGTTTTATGGTGCTCACCATTTTACTGAAATAGTCTAAGAGTTTTCATTTAACAGTGATTGTTTTCAAAACATGTATCATTAGAACAATTAGAAGGTAAGTTGTCATTTTGTCCCCATATCCCTCCTATCCATCCCTCACCACATCCTCAATGATGGCTGTACTTCTTTATATGATTTTGTGCACATGTGTATATATGTTGAATATATGTGTGAGATGGATATATATATGTATATGTGTACATGTCTATGTAGGAAGCACGTATGAATGTGTGTTTGTGTGTGTCTGTATGTTTATATATATATAGATGGCTATGGTGGTATAGGTGTGTATAGTCATGTGTGTTTATATGCCTGCATATATGTCATACACATGCTCACCATTGATATGCTTGGCAGGATTGAGGGAAATATGTAAGTTATTGAGAAATAAATAGCAGCTTTTCATAAGTTATGTTGAAAGACTCAACATCTGGTAACAGGTGCTTGCAAACATCTTTTCAGAAATTTAAACCACTATCTCAAACACTCCATCACACTTCCTAAGTCTGATTCCTTGGGCTGCTGCATAGAATGTTGGATCAATGAAAGACCAGTCTAGAGAAGTTGTTGAGATGTTAGAGTACTGGCATGTAGATGTGTACTGTGTACAAGAGGTGAAATGGAGAAAAGCCTCTACTAAACTCCTCATGGGCAAGAAACAGCGGTACAAACTCTTATGGGTACATAACATTGAAGGCATACTCTTAGTAGAGAAATGGACAGATAAACTGATCAAAATAGTCAGCATGTGATAGGGTTTGTTAAGTTATGATTAGTATATGATTATTCAGCAGTAACATTTACCTCAGCATATGCTCCACATGCTGGATTGAAGGATCACTTCTATGAGTTCATCCTGAAGATTACTTTCATGATGAATGATAAAGACTTTATTACTGTGGCTGATGATTTCAATGGACATGTTAGACAGTACTCCAATGGATTTCTTGTTGTATATAGAGGTAATGGCTTTGGTTCTAGAAACGAGACAGGAACAAGGTTACTGGAGTTCTATGATGCTAATGATTTGTTGATCTGCAGTGCTAACTTCAGAAAATCCACCAATCGCTTCATCATCTACAAATCTGGCAGACACAAAAGCCAGATAGACATTCTCACCAGAAAACAGATGCTTCCCTAGTAAAGAATATACTTTCCAACATAGGTTAGTTGTAAATGAATTCAGACTTAGAGCTAAAAGGTCTCAGAAATGCAAACCAATCTGGAAAAAATGATCTGGATGCTTAGAGATCCTTCAAACAGCCAGAGGTATAGAGACATATAGCATAGAGAACAACTAGAAATGCTTAAAAGATAATCTATTGAAGGCTACTGACAAAATTTGTGGTTGGTTCAGAATTCCAACCAGATGTAGTGGTGAAACAGAGAAGTAGACAAAGCATAAAAAAAGGGAAGAGTCAGGTTTGGAAGAATGGGGGAAGCAGAGAATTTTACCAGGTAGCTAGAAAAGAAACTAATCTTTTGCTAATTATTTTGGCCAGTAGCACTTATTTATCATTCCCTGAGCTAAAAATATTACAAGGTGATCCTGTTTTATCTACAACCTTCTAAGATAGTACTGGATTGGAGAATGACATATGCCATTCAAGTGTAGTGTGAGAGTAGGTTTTTCAGTTTGATACCCCTCAGATCCAAATGCTGATGAATTATCTCCACTATGTAATTGTTGTAGTTGGTTTAATCAGCAAGCCAGTGAAGATACAAATATTGACCATTGCATGTGTAAGGGATTGAAGTTCAACTCTGGATCTTCTGGATCCTTTGTTTGTGAATGATATGGTTATTGATGCTTATATTAATAGTTGTATATTCAAATTGTATAGGTTCATCATCATCATCATCATCGTTTAACGTCCGCATTCCATGCTAGCATGGGTTGGACGATTTGACCGAGGACTGGTGAAACCGGATGGCAACACCAGGCTCCAATCTAATTTGGCAGAGTTTCTACAGCTGGATGCCCTTCCTAACGCCAACCACTCAGAGAGTGTAGTGGGTGCTTTTACGTGTCACCCGCACGTAGGCCAGTCAGGCGGTACTGGCAACGGCCACGCTCGAAATGGTGTCTTTTATGTGCCACCCACACAAAAGCCAGTCCAGGGGCACTGGCTTTTATGTGCCACCCACACAAAAGCCAGTCCAG
>NC_068997.1:35081491-35095495 GCF_001194135.2 Octopus bimaculoides
AGTCCAGGGGCACTGGCAACGATCCCGCTCAAAAGATTTCATGTGCCGCCCGCACATGAGCCAGTCCAGGGGCACCGGCAACGATCTTGCTCGAAAAATCTCATGTGTCACCCGCACAAGAGCCGGCCCAGGGGTACCGTCAACGATCTCGCCCGAAAGATTTCATGTGTCGCCCGCACGAGCCAGTCCAGGGGCACTGGCATCGATCCCGCTCGAAAGACTTCATGTGTCGCCCGCACATGAGCCAGTCCAGGGGCACTGGCAACGATCTCGCTCGAAAGTTATCATGTGTCGCCCGCATTTATTGATTCATTATTATTGGAGAATATGGAGATGGCTTTAGCCACAGTTACAAAGGAATGATTGCTGTATTGCAAAGCAGAGATTAATGTGAACAAGCCTTGAACATCATGACTATATAAAGTTACAGTGTATGGATTACAGGCAATATGAATACCCCACAGCAGTATGAATAAGTGGAGAAATTGGCTGAATAAACTAAATATATTGCAGTGCTGAGATTACTCTTTGTTACTTCTCAGAGTTTCATGCTTTACTGCTTTTACTGATTGTGTAACTAAATTATGATCAACAACAAGAAGATATTTATAACAAAATATATATAGAAAATCAGTCAGTATTTTAGAACAATAATCTGTACATAGAATACAAATCAATTGATAAGGGATTAACTTCTGTTATTGCAGAAGAAAATAGTTTACTTTTAACTCTTAACAATCTGTTGAAATTTTTCTAAGTCAGAAACCCAATCCTGTATTGATTCTGTTACAGAACAGACATGAACAATAGAAGAAAGGATTAGAGTTTTCTCCTTTGCATCAAAGAGTGACTCACTTGTTTCAAAATGAATATAAGCAAAATTAAGATATTTCAGGAGTGGTTGACCAGTGTAGCTCCATGTGGTACTGTGTCTTACTGGTACTTAAGAGTTAAGGCTGGAAGTCTTCAAAAGATTACTCTTTTTTCTTCTTTTTCTTTTGGATATGAAGAGTGAGCAGAATTTGGTTGCTGGTTTGGAAGATTTGGCTCTTGTAATGTTCCAAGTAATTGAATGTGGGATTAGAGCATTTGAGGCTAAAGATGATTTTATACTCTGGTATGTGGTTTGTTTATTTTATCCATCCATAGTTAGAAATAAAGAGATTTTCAAAGCTAAAACTTAATTATTTTGATAATTCAAAATAGAAAATATATACATGATATATATGGTTTAAGTATGCAGTTAATATTTTGACTTTTCATCTGTAATTTGACTTGAATGATGATCATTGGAGAACAGTATTTGCAGTGTTGAGTAGGCCATCAACCATCAAGGTGCATGATAGTCTTGATGATAAGGTCAATAGTGTTAACATAAGAGGAGGGAGTGATATTTTTGCATCTGAGGCTCATTAAACATATCGTCGTATTTGTTTAATGTCCGCTTTCCATGGTGGCTTGGGTTGGACGGTTTGACTGAGGGCTGGCAAGCCAGAAGGTTGTGCCAGGCTCCAATCCTATCTGACAAAGTTTCTACAGCTGAATGTCCTTACTAACGCCAACCACTCCGAGAGTGTAGTGGGTACTGTTTATGTGCCACCAGTATGAGAGCCATTCAGGTGGTACTGGCATTGACCATGCTTGAATGGTGCTTTTTACGTGCCAGTCAGGCAGCCCTGGCAACAACCACACTCGAATGGTGCATTTTATGTGCCACCAGCACAGAGCCAGTCAGGCAGCACTGGCATCGACCACGCTCAAATGGTGCTTTTTACATGCCACGGCATGGGTGCCAGTCAGGTGGTACAGGCATCAGCCACGACAATGACTTCACTTGACTCTATGGGTCTTTGCAAGCACAGTTTATTGCCCAATGATTGTAGGGTACTCTTAGATGGACCGGTTATGCTGCACTGGCATAGGCCATAGTTACGGTCTCACTTGACTTGCTGGGTCTTCTTAAGCACAGCATATCTCCAAAGGTCTCGGTTTCTTGTCATCACCTCCATGAGGCCCAACATTTGAAGGTCTTGCCTCACTACTTCATCCCAGGTCTTCCTGGGTCTACCTCTACCACAGGTTCCCCTACTGCTGGGGTGTGATACTTTCATACAGCTGTCCTCATCCATACTTGCCACATAACCATACCAGTGCAGTCGTCTCCCTTGCACACCACATCTGATGCTTCTCATGTCCAATTTTTCTGTCAGGGTGCTTACACTCTGTCGTGTATGCACACTGACATTACACATCCAGCAGAGCATGCTAGCTTCATTCCTTGCATGCTTACGCATGTACTCAACAGTCACGGCCCATGTTTCACTGCCATGTAGCATAGCTGTTCTCACACGTGCATCATACATTCTACCTTTTACTCTGAATGAGAGGCCCTTTGTCACCAGCAGAGGTAGGAGCTCTCTTAACTTTACCCAGGCTATTCTTATTCTGGCAGCAACACTCTCAGAGCACCCCCCCCCCTGCTACTGACTTGGTCCCCTGGGTAATGGAAGCTATCAACTGCTTCTAGTTTTTCCCCCTGACATGTGAAGGAAGCTGTTTACTGCACATTTTCAGTGTTTATTGCCCCTGAGCATCTTCCCAGTTAGCCTTCCTTTGATGTTGCTACACCTCTTATGTGTCCATAGCTTACCCGGGATACATCTTATAAAGTTTCTACCTACACCTTTTCTACAGATTCATTTCTTTATTGCCCACAGGGAGCTAAACATAGAGGGGACAAATAAGGACAGACAAACAGATTAAGTCGATAACATCGACCCCAGTGTGTAACTGGTACTTATTTAATCAACCGCAAAAGGATGAAAGGAAAAGTCGACCTTGGCGGAATTTGAACTCAGAACATAACGGCAGACAAAATACCACTAAGCATTTCACCCGGCATGCTAATACTTCTGCCAGCTCACTTTTCTACAAATTGAGCAGGGCCATCTACCTGAAGGGATTTGTGATTTGTCTGCCTTCCTACTTATCAAGACTTTGGTTTTTACTAGATTGACTCTAAGGCCCTTCAATTCTAGACCTTGCTTCCACACCTGAAACTTCTCCTCTAGTTCTGATAGTAACTCAGATATTAGAGCAAGGTCATCAGCATAGAGAAGCTCCCAGGAGCACCTGTCATGAATTCCTCTGTTATTGCCTGGAGGACTATGATGAATAAGAGGGGGCTGAGGACTGATTCTTGGTGGATCCCTACCCCTAACTGGAATTCTCCACTATACTCATTGCCAACTCTCACATTACTAACAGCATCCCTGTACATGGCTTGCACAGCTCTCACTAACCACTCATCTATCCCTAGTTTCTGCATTGACCACCAGATAAGGGATCTGGGGACCCTATCAAAGGCTTTCTCCATATCAACGAAGTCAGGTACAGAGGTTTATCTTTAGCTAGGTATTTCTCCTGCAGCTTACCAGAAATATAGCATCATTAAACATATCTATGTTAATAAATGCAAAAGTTTGTCTGTCCATCTGGGATCCCTTTATCTCAGCCTACATTTGCTCTACATAGACATATACCTTTTTTGAATTAAGATGATCCCAGGATTGAAAATCTGTCTTCCATTTGGTTCTTGAACATCCATCATTGAGATCTGATTTAGAGGTATTTGGATTACTACTTCTAGCAGGTAAAGCTTGGCTGATTTATGCCATTTTGGTAGTGTTTGACAGATGACATCAGAGATCAAGGGAGAGATAAATGACATTTGCTTCATTACTTTTACATCAAGATAAGAACTTGAGGATAAATTGGCCAACCATTGAAATTCAACTTGGGATTGGAACAATAGAATGACTGCATTACAGAATTAATTCCCATCCATCCTTAACTTCTGATCAAAAACGACCAGGGCATATAGTCATTATAGACATGCTATTTAATTCACTTTCATTTGGGGCTTCAGGCCCAATGGAGAGCCCTCCACAGGAGCCAGCTTAAAAGTCCACACCAAGTGTGGCTTTTAAGCTAGTATAAAATAAAGTCAAAAATTTGAAGTTTGTTTCTCTAGTTACGAAGAAATTACATAGTCAATAGCAATTGTCTTAATGTAACAAGGCCTCACAAAAGAAAACAATTGAGGGATAGGGAAGAAGAATAAAAGATATTGCTGGTAAGAAGGTATGAGAGTGAGAGCATATTTAATATATTGGAAAAAAGAATCCAAGGATACTAGTTGTGAAAAGGGTGTTGATAGGTCAGTGACACAGTGAAGTGTGGGAGGAAGGACAGATAAATCAAACAAAGATTATTTCCTTCTGTGGCTGAAGAGCGTAAGTATAAAAGGCTTAGAGTATGTTGTGGGGATTTTGAATTGTGATATAAATAGATATAGTACATGATTCCTTTGAATAGATTAAATAGTGTTGTTGTTTTTTTTTTGAGATATAGCTAGCTATATATTCAACAAACGATAAATAAAAGTAACACAAATGGAATTGAAATTAGCATATAATAAAATGAAGTACATGTCTTTTCTAAGCTCTTTATATTTCTATCTATAACATTATATACATGGTTCCTGAAATAAATTGTAATTTCAAACTATCTCTGTAGAGAGGACATTAAGAAATTCTCAAGAATAAGCAGTTTGCAACCAAATAATAAAACATCTCATCTTTCAGCATTGGATTCAATACTTCAAAAAGATGAGTGGCATGTAGATAACTCATCCCAAGCAATCAAGAGAGCAACTCAAAGTAAATACCCAGTAGCATCAAGTAGAGATACTTGGCAAGTTGAGTTTGAATTTGCAGGTATCAAAAATTTGAAAGTCGTATGCAGTACGACCCAGCTTCAAGAATGTAGTGACAATGACATTCAATGCTGTAGCAAGAGCTAGATGGTTGTTCTTTTGATCATATGAAATACTACATGATTGCTCTTATGAAAACTCTAAAGAGCTACATGTTTGTTCTTATGGTTATATGTAATAGCTACATGGTTCTTACAGATATATGAAAGCAATATGTTAAACAAAAAATTTTGTATGTGTACTGCTTGCTGTATCAGTGAATATTTATCTACCTTCATTGTAATTCTTTGGTCTCGATTTAACAAGTGGATACACTCATTGTAAAATGTGTCAGCATCAGGATCAGTCTTAACTTCATAAAGTAAGACATAATTATTTGTAAAACCGAAATATATATATATATACCGCCTGACTGGCCTTGTAGGGTTTTCGAGCGAGATCGTTGCCAGTGCCCCTGGACTGGCTCTTGTGCGGGTGGCACATAAAAGACACCATTTCGAGCGTGGCCGTTTTCGTGCGGGTGACACGTAAAAGCACCCACTACACTCTCTGAGTGGTTGGCATTAGGAAGGGCATCCAGCTGTAGAAACTCTGCCAAATTAGATTGGAGCCTGGTGTTGCCATCCGGTTTCACCAGTCCTCAGTCAAATCGTCCAACCCATGCTAGCATGGAAGGCGGACGTTAAACGATGATGATGATGATGATGATGCTTAGCAGCTGATACACTGAAGCGTATTATGCAGCTGAATATGGGAGGCACACAACAGACCATTTACTGCAGATTCCAAGGTTACTTTATCTGTTCAATTTTCATGACTTCTTTGAAATGTTCAGTGTGAGATCTTAAAAGAGAGTAAAATTGGAGTATACTAGCATGTAAATTTCAAAACTGTTCACCAGAATGTGCAAATCTGTCTTTATTCAAGCATCACTCTCGTTCTTGAAGATTTTGTAAAAGATTCATCATCCAGTATTGTACTTTAAATGCTCACAGACAACACTTAGCATAACAAAATCATTAAAACTTCTAGCACTTGTGTTATTCAGAGGCAAAAGCCTAAAATAAAACAATTCTCCCTGTGAAGGATGTATTTTATAGATTTTTGCCAATTCTTATTTTATGAATATTCTTTCAATAGCATATTTTTACGACAGTTTTCTGGCACTTAATTTATTTGAAATGTAACATAGATGGAGTAATGATAAGGACAGAAGCTTGGTTGAGAGATTTTCAATTAAGGAAGTATTTACTTTCTTTGTTTACAAGGAAAGGTATCATTATGATGAATGACCAAATTGTGGAGAGTTGGGATGTTGTTTTTCTTCATGTGATTGTGGAGACAGACAAGGAAATTCAGGAGTCGATCAGCAGTCAAGTCAACAGATCATCTCTTCAGCTAGACCATTCTTTCAGTGTTTTCTGCGTGTGCTCTGTCTCACAGCCCTGGCACTCTGCTTTAGGTGCCTAAGTTGTGGTACTTTTATAGAAAACAATTGGCTCAGAGAGACAACTCCAAAGGCTAGAATCTCTGCAGAAAGTCAGCTCTAGGCAGTGTCCTGATTGGTCAGAATTTTTGTGACATTGGATGTAGTGACTAAATATTCCTGCTACATGACTCCTCTGCCAGTGAAAATTTAAGATGGAATTTAAGGAATTTAAGATGTGAAGAGTGCTGTCCTATACATGAAGTACAGTATGAAATTTACTTGTTAAACACATCTCTACAGTTATTGTATAGAAATTATAGCCAACACTGATTTTTGCTATGATGTTTCATATATGAGACGTCAGATGTAAACAATGAGATCAAAGATGAGAAAAGGGTAATGGGTGTATATACCATATTTCAGAAGTTTTTACCCCTTCATCAGTACCCATCCAACCCTTTTATCATCTTCGAACACATTGCTTAAATAGCCACTGTATTCAGCAATGTTTGGTTATGAGATATACCAACATATTCCTGGAAGCTGGTACCTAAATACTAATGACTTGTAGGTACATGGCATTTTGTTATGCAACCATAATATAATATAAAGTATATTAAACGTTTTTATAAGTCTCTACTGCACTAGCAGTGTGTTTTTACATTACTTGTAAACCCCTAAAATATGTCATATATACTCATTACCATTTACATGCCAGCTTCCAGGAATGCTTTTAATATGTAAATTGGTATATCCAATAACCAAACACCACTATATACAGTGGTTATTTAAACAATGTATTCAAGGATGATTAAAGGGTCGGATGGGTGCTGATGAAGGGGCAAAACCCTCCGAAATATGGCATATGTACCCATCACCCTTTTCTCATCTTTGATCTCATTGTTTGTTTACATCTGGCATCTTGTAGTGCTGGTTATAATTTCTATAGAATATCTATAGAGATAACCTTAGCTAGTGATGTAAATGCACACTACTAATGCAGTAGAACACAGTATTGACTTATCAAAACATTTAATACACTTTGAAGTATATTCTGGTAGCTTAATGAAGTACCATGTACCTACAAGTAATTGTATAAAGTTTGTATTGAAAAAGTTTGTGTTGAAAAAAAATCTGCAAAACCAGGAATGTAAAAATAACATCATGCAGGAGAAATCAGAATTGTGGTAACGAGTATAATTGTAAAATTAGTAGGAAAGAACTGAAGAGGATACATGTATGAAAAGAGAGGCAAAAAAATCAAATGTGTAAAGTCAATGTATCATTGACAGAAATGTCTTTTTTTACTTACTGCACAAATTGAAATGGCAGTGCACTCACCAGCCTGATCTTCTTGTTGTCACTGGAGCAGATGTGGAAGTATCAGTTGAAGAATATGCTGATGTTAATGCATCAGCTGGTGGGGTTGATATTTCAGATTCAAGGTGAACCTTCTTCAGGCAGTCAATGCTAACTGAGTCATTTCTGCCATTGGTATCCAGTACAAAATACCTCAGCATTCTGCTGATAACTTTGAAGGATCCTGAATACAATAGCTAAAGTGGGGGTTGGATGGTATCATTTCACACAAAGACATGAATCCGTTGTTGAATATCAAATGGGCAGTCTGTGGTGACATCCTGAAAAGCTAGAATTTCTGCAGAAGGTCAGCTCTAGGTGGTGTCCTGATTGATCAGAATGTTATTATTCTAGTCAATCATGACATTGGATGTAGTGACTAAATATTTCTGCTACAGAAATATTTGTCTTCTGAGGAAGTGGTAAACATTTGTTACTGAGGCAAAATGTAAAGAATGAAATTTTGAATAAATAATATTTTTGCCAGTTGCATTATGCATATCTGTCTTCTATAGGATATTGCAACTAATAAACATAACTCTGAAGATTACATGTAGATAGAATGCACTGCATTTCTTGCATTGTAATAGATCATATGGAGTTCTAATTAAAACGTTTCATGTTGTTATTAGATATTTTATACTAAACTATATATGTTTATATATTTGTGTGTGAGTGAATGTTTTTCATGTATATATGTGTGTGTGTGTATGTATATGTTTAAATAAGCTATTAAAGGTGAAATTTGAAGTTCCAGTCAACATAATATGCCCAATGTATTTTACTCTACTATGTTTATAGAGTCCTATACTATCAGTAAGTATTTTATTGTTTCCTTCAAGTCGACCAGCAATACCAAATAATACACACATATTTGTGTGTGTTTGGGTAATTATATTTTTATATATGTACATACATTTAATTATAAACACACATTCATAGGAAACTACATTGGTTCAGTTATAACCAGTACAATTTATCCTCCCTTCCTGTACTCCCTACCCTCATTCCATTTCATTGTCTATCATATTCTTGATCTTTTGGACCAACTGTGTTCACTACTCTCTTCAGCCTTTCCTTCAGTACTGCCTGTCATCACTCTGTCTCACTCTATCTGCTATCATACCATTGCTCCTTTTCTCCCACACACTCTAAGTCTATGTCATTGCTATATTTCCTGACTCATGTTGTTTTGTCTTTTCCCAGTCATATTTGCTACATTGCCTTCACTCATCCCCCATACCCAGTAAACTCTGTAAATTGTCAAGTTATGAGAACCCTTTAGTCTTGTCAAAGGCATGGTATCTATCTAATGCTAGTGCCATGAAAAATAGCATCCAGTATATTATGTAGAGTGGTTGGTGTTAGAAATGGTATCCAGCTGTAGAAACTAAACCAAAAATGAATAATCTGAGCAAGACATGATCCTCTGGCCCATCTACACGAACACTACCCCTGAATGTATGCTAACTCTGACTAACGCAACTTGATCAGCCTATGCCTGCATGGAATGTGGATGTAAAATGATGATGATGATGGCAGTGGTAATGTCATCACCATGTGTGTGTATACACACATTAGCAATGGCAGCTGTTGTATTCAAAGATTTCCAGTTTCTTCTTGACTGAGTGAGCCCTCTATGTTGATAGGATACCCTGGGAAAACCATTCATCATATGAAGCAGACAGAAACCAAGATGGTAAGGAAGATCTAACAGATAGTATAGTTATTGTTGCATCATGCATTTTTTACATTTTCTTCAACTTTTCTTTTTCTTTTCTCTTTCAAACGGCCAGTTTTAATGATAAAGTGATGCCAGTTGGAGCAATGCTCGACTGCAGTTTTGTCTCATGTTTTGTCTCAGTTTCAGCCAATGTGAGGGTTAACATTTGCTGGACTTTGTAATGTTGGAAATGGTATCCTCATGGTCTTTTCCCTGTGGTTAATTCACTGTAGAAAATTTAAGGAGTTCATTTCTCTTTCATTGTAATCACATGTATCCGGTATTTCATTATGGTTGATTCTATGTTTTAACTTTTAGATTTTTTTGAGGATTGTATTATTGATTCTGTAATCCTCCTATTTGATATTTAAGATGGCACTGACCTTTTGTTGATGGAAATGCTTCAGTTTTTTTGCTGTCCTGATGAAAAAGTGTCTATATTTCACAACTGTATAACAAAACTGAAATGACGACAGTCATTGGCAAGGTTAATGGCCTGGGCATGGAAGAGTACAGTGTTAACAGCTGGTCACAGAATACCCTTCATTGAAGAAGAGGAGTTGCATTTCTTTTTTCACAGTTTAATTCTGAATCAGTGCTACAAAATCAACATCCTTCTTAGTACTCCATAAGAGGCAGACTCCCATTATGTTGCACTCTCCAGCTAGTTATATCTCAGGCACAGGGTGATTTGGAACAATCTATGAAGCAGATGTGATATCCATCAATTGGATCTCAAATGTAAATGTGAAGGTATGAAAGACACCATACAAAACAACATAAATGCATTATCATCAGTTTCTGTAAGGTGGTTGGTGTTAGGAAGGGCATCCAGCCATAAAAACTCTGCCAAAATAGTGAAGTCTAGTGCAGTCTTCTGCCAAGTTAGCCCCTGTCAAACCATCCAACCCATGCCAGCAGGGAAAACAGTCATTAAAATAATGACGATGAAGAAGAGTATTTTTGTGAAAATACATAAGTCCTGTTTCAAACCAAGTAAAAAGTAGAAATAGGAAGGACATTCAGCCATAAAAACCAAGTCAAAAATGACACTTATAAATGAAGCATGGTTTTCTGCCCCATCCATGAGGGCTGTGGCTCCCAATAAAACTGATTTGGACTATGACAACTTGTCCATTTCTTACAAGCACAGATAGTAGACATTTGATACCACTGACACTGATGGTGATGATGCCAGTTAAAATTATTATTCAAATCTAAAACCTTATTGTAATCAAACTCATATTTCTGTTTTTCATGTCATTAACACTTCACTCATCATACTCAATCATTTTGTAATCATTTGAATATTTGGCATGCATATTTATCTTTTACTTGTTTCAATCAAGGGACTACAGCCATGCTGAGGAACTGCCTTGAAGGATTTAGTTGACTAAATCAACCCCTGTACTTATTTTCTTAACACAGGTGCTTATTTCATCAGACTCTTTTGCCAAACTGCTGAGTTAAGGAGACAAACTAATGAGCACCAGTTGTCAAGCAGTAGTGGGGAACAAACACAAACATGACACACACATATAGATGTATATATGACAGGCTCTTTTCAATTTCCTTCTACCAAGTCTGCTCACAAGGCTTTGGTTAGCCCAGGGCTAATGATAGAAAACACTTACCCCAAATGCTGTACAGTGGTACTAAATCCAAGACCACATGTTGGGAAGCGAGCATTGTAATCACAAACCATTGCAAAATCTCGGTATTTTGACATTGAAAATAGTAACCTTCATCTAATCTATTCAGATAATTGTTTTTAAAGAACCCAAAGTTATCTTGTGAAAAATCAAGCTTTTCAATGAATGAATGAATTTACGATTTTACTTCATCTCACATTGGTTCTGAATTTTTGCACAAAAACATTCAATTTTAAAAAATGTAGGTGTGACTGTATTGTAAGAAGCTTGCAATACATGGTTCCAGGTTCAGTGCCACTGCACAACACCTTGGGCAAGTGTCTTCTACTATAGCCTCAGGCTTAGTAAAACCTTGTGAGTGGATTTGAAAGATGGAAACAGAAAGAGGCCCATCACAAGTGTGTGTGTATCTGAGTGTCTTTGTATCTGTCCTCACTGGTGTTGGTGTATTTACATCCCCATAACTTGGTGGCTCAGCTAAAGTGACTGATAAAATAAGCACTAGGCTTTAAAAGAATAAGTCCTGGGGTCAATTCTAAAAACCATTCAAGGCAGTGTCCCAGCATGGGCACAGTCAAATGATTGAAACAAGTAAAAGAAAACAAATTTACCATTGAAACAGAAATAAAATATAAAATCAGATGTTATGTCAAAAGGCAGAATCAAAGCATGTATAACAGGATTCAAAATAGACTTTTGCAAATCTATACAATAAGATTATTAGTATGAAGGCAGGTATTTAGATATTTCTGCTTCTCTGGTATAATTTTGTCTTTTATATATGCATAATTATTTTGTGATTTATGCAAAAATTAGTTGTTTACTAAAACACTTATTTATTTCAGTATCTCCTATGCCAAATTGATGATAATGGATATTGCAATTCATACAGTGATTCCGAATTATTATCTGATGTGGCTGAATCTGAGGATATTTACTTGTTTGAGCTGCCAACTCCTGTATTTCAACCAGAAATATCTCTTACTTCAAATTTTCATGACCAACAACACAGAAGGCACTCCTATGAAATGTCTTCAATAAATATCTTACTTGTTCATGCTGAACAAATAAACAGTACAGCAGTTAGTGGAAAATGGTTAGTAAATATTTTGCAAAAGTTGTGCATTTTCATTTTACTAATCTATATATATAAAATTCATTGTCTCTGTATGTCTGTCTTTTCCCAATGCATTCTCGAACAGCTCCACTAAATCAAATCAAATTTTATATGGCAATAGTATCAGACTCTGTGAGTATCAACATGTACATTTTTTTTTTTCATCTCGGTTAAAACAATACAACATTGATCTACATTATAATGTGATATAATATTGTTTCACTTTTATTCTTTCACTTTTAATTCTAATGTGATAACACTAAGATCATCTTATTTCTGTTGTATTTGAAATAAATGAATAATTTATATCCTAATGTGAACAACATTATGCATCCGCAACTTTCTGTCTTTATGACCATGATAGTGGAATGGTGTGTCAGTGTGTGTTGACTGACATAATGAACAGCTGGAGGTGAAACTCTTGACAAAAAACAATGAGGTAGCAGGTCCAAGGTATATAAAAATACACATTTACCGTTCAATTACCAGTTAGTAATTATCACAGCAGTTGCAAGGTATTTACAATTAAAAATTAGCAGTTCATACATGTGCTTCTGTTTGGTTGATTTGCTTATATTTGGTTGATTTATACTGCATACAAAAATAAAGACATACTACATACATACAACTGCTTACAATAATAGAGATTACTATAGAATTTCTTTTATGATCATGATTTTTGGTTTACAATATGCCTCCAAAGAAAAGACATAATCTCTCCAGAAACAAGTATAAAGCAAGGAGGATTGTAGAAAACCAAAGGCGAGAGTACCAAGAAAGAAAGGAGATGAGACTTTCTCAAGATCAGTAAACATTTGCTGCAGCACATCAAATGGAGTCTCAACACAGAAGGGAGATGTGACTTTCCCTAGATCAGCAAATGTATGCTGCAGCACATCAAATGGAGTCTCAAGAGAAACAGGAGATGAGACTTTCCCAAGGTCAGCAAACGTGTGCTGCAACACATAAATAGAATTTCAAGAGAGAAGGGAGATGAGACTTTCCCAAGATCAGCAAATGCATGGTGCAGCATTTCAAATGGAGTCTCAAGAGGGAAGGGAGATGTGATTTTCCCAAGATCAGTAAAGGCATGCTGCAACACTTAATGTTGAGTCATTAAAATAATGTTTTAATGACGAGACAGCAGTCCAATAGAAAAGCTCTCAGAAGCAGACTATGCAGAAATTCGTTCTTCATAACTTCTGGAGCTGCTTTGAGATATGATCCATCCCATTCCTATAAAAATGATAACTTTGTTCAAATTGGTATGCTAAACTCAAATTGTCATTTCTGCAAAGCTTTAAAATTTCCAAATGAAACTAATGGCATGCCCTGCTCAGGCGGTAAGGTAACATTACCAGCACTACCAGCTCCTCCTCGACCTCTTATTAGATCTTCTGGAAGGCACTTCCATCCAATCAAAAGATTTTCAGAACAATAAAGCTCTGCATTTCAAATAACATCATTTAGTGCATCTAAGGAGATAGTTAAGCATGGATTTACACCTAAGTTCAAGGGTGAGTCTATCACCGCATTGCTTCTCTGTTACCCACAAATGAACAACTACACTTCCTCCAAATTTACTTTGTGAGTGATGTAGGACAACAAACCCAAAGGAGGAGGTGTGAAAACTTCAGATGATGTGCCATGTTAGATACAGCGCCAACTGCTGCAAAGGACAGTATATCCACTGCCACTGACAGCTTTTCAGTGCGTTCAAAAAGTACATACCCCCCACCACCACCACTTCCACCCCTGATTTTCCATGACTGGTTAGGGCCTGGAATACTCCAAACAGACAAATGACAAGTCGCTTAGTCGACTTAGCCCATCATTTACTCCAGAAATGTTTTATCATCAATGCTGCACTTCCCCATATCACCTGTTTCAACATAACAGTAATATATATATATATATATATATATACACACACATACATACATATAT
>NC_068997.1:35096846-35097409 GCF_001194135.2 Octopus bimaculoides
TATATATATATATATATATATATATATATATATATATACACACAAACTATTCCATTTTAATCCCAAGCAATGCCAGGTATCTCTGCTAGTTCTCTTATAAATGTTGATCCAATATATTGTATTGCATGAGGGACTGCTAATCAGTGCATATATATTGCATATAAAAATCACAGTTTGAGGTAATTAACAGAGGTCCATATTGTAATAGCTTATTTTGTGAGGTTTGTAAATTCAGATAACTTTGTATGCCATGTGGAGATGAGAATCCTGCTAAATGAAATCAAGTTGAATTATGTAAGTTATTATTAGTTTTAAATTTACAAATGCACATTATAGAGCAAGGAGTAATCTCCTTTCAACCTGGGTTGAGTATAGCTATTTTATTTCCCATTCTGTAGTATAAGTTGTCACAAATTTCATTATTATATTTCTTGGGATTCATGGCATGTTTTGTAACACAGATGTATATATGTTTGTCTAGATCAATTATTTTTTATCTTTTTTTTTTCAAAAATAATATTAATAAATAAATACATATACAGAATTCATACATGTTGTGTTAT
>NC_068997.1:35097419-35101881 GCF_001194135.2 Octopus bimaculoides
GGCCTGTACATTAACAAGAGCTTTAGCAACAATAAATTGTGATCAATCTGACTAATTTCAGCTTTCATTAAAGATTTGTCATGAATTGTTTACTTCAGCTTCTATCTTATGAAGTTAAGAAGAATATATCTTCTTACAAAGTAAAATAAATAAATATTATTGAAGTAAAGAAATTAATATAATAGTACAATGTTGACTGCTAGGAGTTAAGGCAAAAATATCAACACTTGTTGCAAAAGAAGCATGTGTTGTACTCCTTTTGTATATAAATGATCTAGTTTTAATATTCTTATTTTGCACAGCCACAGATTCTTGAGCTGATTGTTAGACAACTAGCTGGAGTGCCAATTATGTCTAGGGTGAAGGCATGTAGCTATCAGTCACAAGCTAATATAGCCCACTGCTATAAGAACTATACATTTGATGAGTTTTGTTGATCTACTGCAACAAATTTAATGTTTCCAACTCATCTATATATGTATATAGACCGAGTGCATTATAGCAGTAATCAAGGTCTTCAACTCTTACACATAAGGCTGCATGGAAGAGGTTTAGGATTTTCCACTCATGTTTCATTCTGTGAATTATTTATGCATATGGTGAGTGCATGCTCTCTGATGTTGTTTTGGCAAATGTGATTTTCTTTCACTTAAACGTACTACAATGGATAAAGTAGTTTTAGTTTATATGTTTATAAATATGGTTTCTTTTCATCCAGTTTACAAAGACAACAAATTTATTACTGATGAGTATAGTTTGCATGTTGACCCTCACAATTATTGTAGCTAAATTGTTTTCACCTCATATTTTTGAAGCACTCTCCAGTTACCCTTAAATCTCATAAATCAAGTTTTCTTTTCTTACTATGCTTCAAATCTAAGTCTTCCGAATAAGTTCTCAACTAAAATACAAATGATGTTACAGATATATATATATATATATTCATTTTCCCAATATTGAGAAAGCAGCTATTTCTTCTTGGAACCATTCAAATTCATGATTAGCACTTGAATCTGAAGCATCATGATAAAAGTTGATGAGAAGATAAAGCAAAACATACAGAAGTGCTAACTTCTATGTAAAATAAAACCTTCTCACTATCATCTGTGAGTAGTCTATGTATTACATTATCTGTAGTGCCATCTATTTGAACATAGCTGATATTTAACAACTTCTTTAATTTTATATCCATCACCCAATGATATATATTGATATATTATACACAGATTGTAGAAATGATTGCACTTCACTCTCATTAGACATATGTATACACACTACAAATGACAACAATTTTTAACATATCCATTCAGTTTGTAACAAAATCTAAACTGTCTAAATGTTTTATCTTATGTTAATATGTGTGCTTGTCCATATAAATACATGTGCAAGGTCAATGCCTCTCATTCTTTTCTGATAAGGTATACAGTGGTGACTTTAAGATAGCATGCAAAATGTTCATGAGCCAATTGCTTACTTTCAAAGAATTTATAGACAGATAATATCAGTAGTAGGGCTCCAAAATATAACAGGCTTTCTTACTGATTCCATCACTAAATTTACTCCAAACTTGGCAGCCAAGAGCTATAGTAGAAGATGTTTCCCAAGGTATCATACAGTTGGATTGATCATATAAATACAGTTGTGAAGTAAATTTTTTAACCACACAACCATACCTATTCTTATATATGTATGAAGTCAAAGAACTTTAGAAATGGAAAGTTAATTTCATGCCTATTTTGCACTTATTAACTCCTCTCTTTTCCTCATTTTATTACCTTAGATTCACAGTCACAGAGCACAATAAATTCCTTGGTCAACCACAGAGTCTCTATATGGTTGGTTGGACTACAAGAAATAGCAGCTGAATCTTGTTCAAATCATACTTTGCCACCCTTAAAAATTCCAGACACAAACTTGGCTAGAAGAAATATGAATTAGTCACAGCTGGTTCAGCTCTATACAAAGTAAAGTGATGTCCTACATTAGAGTACTAATTCAAATAGCTAGGACTTAGCCCCTGTCATTTTTATGCAACATTACATACAATATTAAAAAAGTCATGATTGATAAACTGTTAATTTCCAATGTTCAATAACACTTTTCTTCTTTACCCAGTTGTATCCTTTCTACAATTTCCACTCCTACTGCAATAATTCTGTTCATCAAAACTGATTAAGATAACAAAAACACTTAATGCTCCAATCTTTGTTGTTATTATTCATGCAGCTTTAATCTCCTAGACACAATCTTAAATTGTATCCTTAATCCTCCCAGTTTGGAATCACATCATTCTGGAACACTTGCTCTACTCATGTTTTCTTTCAAACCCTGTATTCAAATTGAGTTTAAATCATTACTTTCATGTAGTTACCTTGATCACCACTCTTGAAGGAAAAGGAAAAAAAGCAGCAGTTGATTCTGTTTCTTCTCCTCTCCCTTTCCTTTTTCCGTACCTTACTATTTATTGTCCTTAAATGGAAATTTATTAGAATTAGAATTAGAAATATCTATGTATATTCTCTATTGTTAGGTTTTCTGTATTATTCACAACAAATTCAAATGTCAGATTTTTATGAAAACCAGTTTTTATGCAGTAGATATGAAATATTTAGACTCATTTTATCTCTTGTGTATATTTTCCTAAAACAGTGATTAGTTCTGATTCTATTCAATGAGAAATTACTTCATGATTGATGTTTTTCTTTCTGTTTTCTTGATGAGCTTTTCAATGCCTCCTTCTTCAAATCCAGCATACTTCATTCTCTGACCATTTTGTTTCTTATTTCATGATATATAAGAATTTTTCTACAGTATTTCAATTTAGATGAACATCTCTTCCAGTGAAGATCTCTCACTTGCTGTAGCTGCTGGGATTGACCATCTCTTTTGGCTAAGCAAGTTGATGCTAAGGGTAAACAGTGTAGAATTGGAGGAATCCTAATCAATTAATGGATTTAAACTTTAAGAAGCAGGAGTGAAGTGGTTGTTAATGAGTTTTCTTGGTTACTTGACTCATGCTCTTTTGAGAGGCATAACCATAACTTTACACTCCAAAAATTCTTTGGTTTCTTGTCTATTTAAGAATCAATTATTTCGTCATACATCTGTGACCTCTTCAACAACACTTTCTATCCTCATGTATGCTCCTGCTCCACTTAGTCCATTCTATTAATCACTTATTTCTTTATTCCTTAAAGTGGTGAAGGTGTTTCAAGCTTTATGATTACTCAGTATTTTTAGAGTCAACTGCAGCTTCCAACTCTTAATGAAAAGACAGTAAATATTATACTAAAGTCTGGAGACTAATAAATAATTATTCCCTTTAATTGAAAGAAATAATTATTTATTAATCAACATCACAAGTTTTCCTGTACTTTAAGAGAATGTCTCTTTTACTTTTTTTTTTCTCCTCTCAAAAGATTTCATTATGTATTATTCTCATCTGAGTTTAAGTGCTGCTGAGATTACCTTTGCCTTTCATCCTTTCAGAGTCAATAAACTATACCAGTTGAGCACTGGAGTCAATGTAATCAACTTACCCTGTCCCCTAAAATTACTGGTATTATGCTAAAATTTGAAACCATTGTTTATTAATTCCACAGTTTCATTTCAAGGACATCACTGTTAGTATTGTTTCATTGTTAAACTATCTGGAATGTCATACTATCTTCTACACATCCTTAAAATACATTGTTCAAAAAACTGAAGTTATTACTTTTACTTGCAAATTGTTTCAACATCATACACCTTTGAGGTTCACTAAGCGTTTTAATTTGCCAAAATGTTGTCTCACTTTCAATTCACCCAGGGTAAAGGGTAAAGACCCCCTTCAGTCATGACTGACCATGGAATTGCAACTAGAAAGTTACCTTCCGAGGCACAAGTCCAGGCAAGTTTGTTTATGGAAGACCAGCAGTCACCCATGCATACCAGCCTCCCCTCTCCACACCACCAATGTTATCCAAGGGGAAAGGCAAAGGCTGATACAGCTTGGTACCAGTGATGTTGCAACTCATTTCTACAGCTGAGTGAACTGGAGCAATGTGAAATAAAGTGTCTTGCTCAAGGACACAACACACAGCCTGGTCCCGGAATCAAACTCACTACCTTATAATTGTGACCCCCAATGCTCTAACCACTGAGCCATATGCCCAATATCTGAATATTTGATGCTTTATTTGATGGGCATTATTTTATTTCATTGTTTCATTTTTAACTCAGTCTATCCTTAATATCTTTTCTCCCTTCTGTCTTTCTTAGACAGTGATTTGACAATCATTGCCTGATCAAGGGAACTTACTCCATTTGTTTACTGTGCAATTTCTTCACATCAAATTCTTGGGTCCAAGCCAGCTAATTGGTCAGGACATCCCAATTCTACACTGATTATTTTTGGTATGAGGTGTGTTCCTACCTTGGCTCATCTTAGCTAATCAAGTGATTTCTTCAATTTATCACCATC
>NC_068997.1:35102345-35104749 GCF_001194135.2 Octopus bimaculoides
GTAAATTTTTATTCTGTTGAGATTATTTATTTGAATCCTTATTCATTTTATAGACGCAAACAAATTTAATTGTAAAACATTTTTTTTTTAGTTTATTAGTTTGAACAAAAGGAACAGTGCCCAACTTTGTTTTCAAAACCTCCGAGACTGAGAGATCAGGATAACTAGTTAAAGTTAGTGTGGTTAATGTTTAATTTGAACTATTTAATGGAAAACAGAGACACAGGATTTTCTATATATATAATACAAGAACGCAAAACACCCAGATGGACAATACAAAGAAAACAAGGACAGGTCATTTGGAGTTTTCTTTCATCAGTCGAGATCCAGATTGTCTTTGCAATTTCAGCTGATTTATTGGGGAGTATGATGAGATGGAGGGATTCATAAGTGGTTTTTAGGTTGAGCATTTGTAAGATGTTTTATTATTTTTTTTTTTTTTTTGATTTTTTTAAATTATGCACAGGAGTAGGTTGGGCAAACTCACTTACCTAGATTTTTTTTCCTTAAGATATGTAGTGCTGTTAAAGTAGACCAAGTTCTCATGTGTCTTTTGTTCATGTTCATTCAAAACAGATCTGCATGCCTAGTGCAGTGTTGAGATTATATGTAATTGAAGCTTATGTCTGGAAGTGAAGGAAGAATGTCCATTGGAACTATGATTTGGTTGTGTCAATAAATAAAACTTTGATGTAATGAAAAAGTATTAAGAAAATCTAATTGAGTATTGAACCATAGCTGAGTTGATAGAATTGGAGTTTTAAAGAGATGTATCAACAAATGGAAGATGGGGTAACACTTGAAATAACTAATTAATGACACTGTATTAGGAAATTCTCATGTCAAACAAAGTAAATGATTTTGTTAACATCCTCAAATAGTATGGAATATAAAAGTATCCAATGGATCTGGCTTTGCTCACTGAGAAGATAAAAGTAACTGGAGGTAGTACAAACAATTTACAGAAGACTACAGAGAATGCAAGATGACACATTGATAGATGTAGTTGAGCCATTGTCAGTGAAATGAATTGATGTAAAGGCTACAGTATATATTTTAAACTTAAATTACCTTTGTTGAAAATAACACTATTATCACAGTATGGACAATGATAGTCCTTAGGAAGATTACTTTTGACCAAAATCCATGGCTGCTGTTGCTTCCTGAATACAGAGGTTACTTTTATACAAAGAAATTGCAGTGAAGATAAGTTAAAATAGGAAAGGCCTAGGTAGAAGTGTCTTAAGTGATTTGACTTAGAAGTAAGTAATAAATGGGATTTGAGACTATTGGTGTTGGTGAGACAAAGTTTCAAAGTTGGGTGCTTAATTTTTAAGACTGACTACTAGAAAAATTTACTGTGGAGAAGTTAGGGATTAACTAGATAGGATTCATATCTTGGTTATTTTTCATGATTTTTACTTAATATTGTGCCACTAATTCGAGTATATAGTTTTTTGAGGTTTTCTTTTAGTCTTTTAGTATACAGTGTAATTGAAGTATTACATAGCATTCATAACATTTTATCTTTACATGCACTGGAATAGCATTGTTGAGTATGATGCTATTTGCTTCTAGATAGGCACCTCATAAATCTGTATTGCTTACAGGATAGACTCAGTTAAAATGTAGAGGCGAAGAGGATTTGAGATAATGGAATTCAACAAATTCCCTGTAATACTCTAAATGCTTTCAAATGTTGTGTTCTAGGACCTAGATAGGGTCCTTGGATTTCTTAAGTTATTGGATAGATCTCAAATGTTTAAAGAATTTTGCTCTCATTCCCTTATTACAATTATAACACTTCCCAAGGTGTTATAAGTTACTTTTATATAATTTATTTACATGCTTATATAAATAGGTTTTGATATTGCAGAGTTTAGCAATGATTAGAGTTCTCAAACATTTTTGATATTCTTATATTGTTGTAACTAAAAATTCTGCTTCATTTATCATTATTGAAGGAAGGCAGTCTAAAGTTTAATCTTGTATACTTGTGGAAAGGAGAATTTGTTTTACTTAATTTGAAGTTAAAACTTTTTCTAATTAGTTATACAAAGAAGAGAGAGAAATATATTTCTGTGATCATTGTAGACCTCCAAGACTGGTGGATGTTCAGCTTGAGCATTTGTCAGTTGTTATTCTTTTACTTGCTTCAGTCATTTGACTGTGGTCATGCTGGATCACCACCTTTAGTCAAAGAAATCAACCCCAGGATTTATTCTTTGTAAGCTTAGTACTAATTCTGTCAGTCTTTTTTGCCAAACTTCTAAATTACAGGGATGCAAACACACCAACATCAGTTGTCAAGTGACAGTGGGAGGGACAAACACACACACACACACAAATATATATATATATCCATACACACATATATATATACATATATATATATATATATATA
>NC_068997.1:35104995-35107631 GCF_001194135.2 Octopus bimaculoides
GAACGCAAAACACCCAGATGGACAATACAAAGAAAACAAGGACAGGTCATTTGGAGTTTTCTTTCATCAGTCGAGATCCAGATTGTCTTTGCAATTTCAGCTGGTTATACTCGATATTGCTCCAATCTGGCCAGCCCCAAGGAAAAACTAAGCAAAGAGCATTAGATTCCAGCGAATGTATACAAAAACAAGGATGGAAAAAACGGACAATGTTACACAAATACAATAAAAATAATAACAGGACATAACAACAGGTGTCTTTTGACTAAGGATGAATTAAATTAAGCTGGCGTGTGTGGAAATAAAGCCTTATGGCAGGGATACAAGATTTCACAGGCACAGGAAGGAATATCAATGTTGCACGCACAACGGCCGACCAAGAAAGAAAGATCAGGCTTGGCTGAACGCCAGTCACATGGGAAGAGAAGAGAGAGAGATAGAAGCAGAGGGACAAAAGAATTAAGGAGGAGCAAGAAAAAAATGACAGGGGCACAGTGAAGTGAAAAGTGGTGGGAAAGTGAGCAAGAAGAGAAGGCAAGGAAATGTGAGTGAAGGGGAACAAAAGAACAAAGAGTGGAATGAACGAATAAGCGAGAAAGGGCTGATAGACAGAAATAGAGTTGTACAAGATTTAGAAAAATGTATACTTACATATAAGAGACAAAGTGTATGTATGCCACTATATATATATATATATATAATACAAAATGGGACAAGAACACAAAACATCCAGACAGTTAGGTGATACAAGAAAGGGACAACAAAACATCCAGATAGACGATACAAAGAAAACAAGGACAGGTCATTTGAAGTTTTCTTTCATCAGTCGAGATCCAGATTATCTTTGCAATTTCAGCTGGTTATACTCGATATCGCTCTAATCTGGCCAGCCCCGCAAATATACAAATATATGTATAAGAAGGGAAGACCACTAAGTGGACATCCGATATGCTAGAAAAATATCATCTACGATCTAACCACAAAGAAAAGAATGTTCTCCAGAAAAAATTCAGCAAAACACCAGAACATAAGCAGGCAAGACAAATGAAAATATACAAAATAAAGAATTAATCCTAGATCGGGTTTTGCCATTAACTCTTTTCCTTACATAAAAATGTTCATGACTCGTCAGTACGACCATTCTAATTCAATATACTTTGCAGAACTATACTCGAATTGTCTTTATGAGGTTTGACGTGCGTACAGTTCTATCGATTACATTGGGGTTATTTCCAAATGTCTCAGCTCCAGAGCGCTAAATCCCGGAAACAGTTCTGCAGAAGATAATTCACTGCAGTGAATGTTGCTGGTTAGAGAACATAATTATTTAAAATTTATATTTATATACTGAGGGTGATAAATTAAATATTAATTTAATTAACATCAATTTAAAACCAGTGACCTAACATAAAAAAATCTGAAAATTCAGAAAAATTGTATTACATGCATATAAGAGGGGGATGACCACTATATTGAATTAGAACGGACATATTGACGAGCCACGGACATTTTTATGTAAGTAAAAGAGTTAATGGCGAAACCCGGCCTACGATTAATTCTCTATTTTGTATATTTTCATTTGTCTTGCCCGCTTATGTTCTGGTGTTTTGCTGAATTTTTTCTGGAGAACATTCTTTTCTTTGTGGTTAGATCGTAGATGATCTTTTTCTAGAATATCGGATGTCCATTTAGTGGTCATCCCTTCTTATACATATATTTGTATATATATATATATATATACACACACATATGTGTATATATATATATATATATATACATATTTACAGATATATACATTATTATGTCTAATTCCCAATATAGTTGAGTCACTTAACTAATAAACTCCTTAGCGATTCGTGTATTTCTATATCTAATTACTTCTACTGTTAAATTTATATTTAGGACATTTTTTATTTTCCAAACATGAGTGAATGGAGGTAACCCTAGATTTGAGTATCCTCAATAACTTATTAATCTAACGACTAATTAACCAATCCATCTGTCCACCAATCAATCAGCCAACTAATCAACCAGTCAATTAAGTAAATAATTAATTAACCTCTGAAGAGGCCTAGAGAATCATCCATGTACCTCTATTTCATCTATTAATTACTTCAGTCTACTGAATAGATATCGATAGAATGAGGCATGTCACCCTAGACTGAAACAGCTGTAAGTCATTATCCCATTTTCTGTCACTATATATCATTTTTTAATTACTGATATGACATAATATGTCACATGTGTTTGTAAAATTGTTATTATTGTCCTTTTAGTAAACAAATAAACAAGTAAATTGACACAATACAATGTTGGCAAGTTGATGAATACCACCTATTCCCCTCTATTTTCTTATTGCTATATAAATTAATGGTAAAATATTTTTTTACCCACACTCATTTATTGCACTTGGTAATAAAATGAAAAAACACTAGTTTAATAAAAATTGGGTATTCTTCCAGCAGTATATTGGACAGATATCCCTTAGTGGGTTGGATTCACAACCCCTAACTTTCTTGGATACATATATATATATATATATATATTAATATATATATACAAACACATATATATATATATATATATATATATATATATATACATGTGTATATATTAACATACACATATATATACAT
>NC_068997.1:35107986-35108406 GCF_001194135.2 Octopus bimaculoides
TATATATATATATATATATATATATATATATATATATATATATATGTATATGTATGTGTGTGTATATGTTTGTGTGTCTGTGTTTGTCCCACTAATATCGTTTGACAACCAATGCTGATGCGTTTACGTCCCCGTAACTTAGCGGTTCGGCAAAAGAGACCGATAGAATAAGTACTAGGCTTCCAAAGAATAAGTCCTGGGGTCAATTTGCTCGACTAAAAGCGGTGCTCCAGCATGGCCGCAGTCAAATGACTGAAATATGTAAAAGAGTATATATACATATATGTGTGTATACATCATCATCATCATCATCATTGTTTAACGTCCGCTTTCCATGCTAGCATGGGCTGGACGATTTGATTGAGGATCCAGTCTGTATACATATATATATGTATGTGTGTATACATATATGTGTGTGTG
>NC_068997.1:35108506-35111481 GCF_001194135.2 Octopus bimaculoides
CGGTACACGTGTTTCAAGCTTTATAGTTGTTACATCAGTGTATAATTGACGGTATAAAGTTATCTTCAGCCACAAATGTATTCTCTCCCAAGAATGATATCACATAGATGTTAAAGGAGGAAGAAAGATGAGATATAAGAGGTGTGGTTCCGTTTGGTATTTTGCATTGTAATATACCTCGTAGTATTCTTAATTTGATATATTTATACATAATTTCCTCGGTACTCCGGAATCCGTCCATACCTTGCCACAATTCAGTGTGTAGTGAATGCTAAGTAAACAATACTATTTTATATTAGTTAGAAGGGTAGTGTTAAAGGAGGGAATAAGTTGGTGGTTAAAACAATATAACAAAAATGAAATAATAATATAAAATAAAATAAGGAATATAAAATACTAAGAAGAAAAAAAATAATACACAGATATTCATACAAAAATAAAAATAAAAGGAGTCAAATCGGTGGGGTGGGTAATCTAAGAAACAATAAGAGAAAATCTGGGTAGTAAAGTAAGATAAATTTGGGATTTATGTACTGCCATCCTTTTTCGTAGGCTGTTTTTTGTATGGCCTATATATTGCCTATTGCTTCCTGTGCATGTTTTCACATAAATTTAATTTTCTGATGCACAGGTGAATTTTGTTCTGATGGTGAAATGAAAGCCTTGTTCTAATATGTATTCCAAACCTACTAAGATTATACAAATCCCGCAGTTGGGCCTTCCACACTTTTTAACTGTTGGTTTTGTGGTTGTTATTGGGTGCAGTTTAGCCTGGTTTAAAATCTTCTTTAGGGATTTTGATTGCTGTTTACTTTTTATGATGGTGTACATTTGGAGGATTCGGTTCATCCCTCGAGTCTTTAGCCTGGTTTAAAATCTTCTTTAGGGATTTTGATTGCTGTTTACTTTTTATGATGGTGTACGTTTGGAGGATTCGGTTTATCCCTTGAGTCTTCCTTGAGTAGGGCTGTGCTTTGGAGTATGGTGTTGAAGGTCTCATTGTTAAGTGGGTTGTGTGTAGAGATGTAAGGTAGGGTTTTTAATTTTTCATCCTTTCTTGGTTTTGGTTTTGGTTGTTTCAGGTCTTATATATTTAATGTAAGTGTTCGTTGGATTGTATTGTCTATTAGGGGTTGTGGATAATTCCTATTTATGAGTGTAGTTCTGAGTTCTTGGAGACGTGTGTCGGGTGTTTGTGTCTGATACTATGGTGCAAATCCTTTTGGCTAAACAGAAAGGGATGTTCATTCTTGTATGTTGTAGGTGGCATGAGTCAAATAGTAGGTACTGCTTTGAGTCTGTCGGTTTATAATAGATATCCATCTCTATTTTGTTGCCGACTTTCTTAATGAGGATATCTAAAAGTGGTAGTTTTTCCTGGTTATGTTCTATCGAGAATTGGATGTTTTCACTAATTCCATTTAGTAGTATTGAGCAGTGATTTTGCTTTTATGTTGTTGAAGTTAGCTTCTCATGTTACCATTGTGCATTGCTGTCATTGTCTATTCATGTCTCACATGAGATGTTTTTGTTGCATGTGCATAATACTTGTGAGCAGAAGATTAAGATTAGTGGAGGATGGTATTATCTGTGCAGAAGTGTGTGATGAGAAGCATCGGTAATTAGGAAAGAAGAATATGGGAGACATAACTAAACATTGGAATACACCAAAGTTGACAGTTGGATTGAAGAGAATCCCATCAAAAGCATGTTGCACTGGAACAATCTTGTACAATTTTAAAATTTCTGTAGTTTCTGTATCAATTTTGTTATTGATTGCATACATACTAAATCTGAAAGTCCACGATGAAAGCTTCATATGTATAAAACCACAATGAAAGAGAAGAGGCTGACAACAAAATCACACATACCCAATATTATCATTAAATTCTTCATGAACTAAACAAATACTGTAATATTCTTAAATCCATTCTCAGGAACTTTAAGGAACACACCAATGCATGATTAAAGGCAGCTTGCCATTATAGGCTTTATAATGACTGTAAATTATAACATGACACAGGGTGCAGCCATTACTGTGTGTATTTATTTCATCATTCATACCAACTCATGATATCACACTTTGTGTGCACATCTTAATGTAAAATTACTGTTATTACATCTCACTTCTTTACAAACATTGCAAAAGGTATTAGTGTTGTCAATATGCACACAAAGTCCAGGTCCTGGCAATATTTGGAACTTAAATTATCAACTTCAAATAAACTCAATTATATATTACATGGAAAAATATGAGCATGAAAAGTAATATTCTTAAGATTATAAACATGGAAAAGTACAGGACAAGTTATTACACCTGTAAAAGTACAGGACAAGTTATTACACCTGTAAAAGTATAGGACAAACTATTACTTCAAGTAAAGTAAAGAATAAGAAACTTTTTGCTTAAAATATTATAGCAAAGAATGCCAGTTCTAATTTATCACTCTTTACAGATGTCATCTTTTAAATTTATTTTACAAAATTGTTCAGCTAATTTGTAAGTTTGTTTAATTAGTCACTTTTTTCTGTAATTAAGGTAGTAAATTAGCCAAATTCTACTTTAATAAGTATAGTGTTATTTGTAAACTATAATAAAATATTTTTTAATATTCAAATTTTAATTTTAGCTGCAATATTTTAAGTAAAAAGTCTCTTACTCTTTACTTTACTTAAAGTAATAGTTTGTCCTATACTTTTACAGATGTAATAACTTGTCCTGTACTTTTCCAGGTTTATAATCTTAAGAATATTACTTTTCATGCTCGCATTTTTCCATGTAATCCATAATTTTTCCAGGCATTGCTGTTATAAGATAATTAATAATGTGTCAATTAATAATTTAAGATTTTACCTTATAAAATATTGAAAGATAATATTTAAATTTTTCCATGTAAGTGATAATAATATTTCAATTTTTTTCATGTTTAATTTAAATATATATTGTGATTGAATTATTTGATATTACCCATCCA
>NC_068997.1:35111506-35115412 GCF_001194135.2 Octopus bimaculoides
TTTTTCTTAGTGAAAATCGTGCGTGAGTTAATATAGAAATTTAGGATAATGTTGTTATTTAGGCTCAAATCAACCCTATCATCAAAGACATTCCAGCTTTCAGTAAACTGTCTTTGTAGAGATAATGTAGGACATTATGTACAATGGGGGATACACTGGCACCTATTTTTAGCATGTCAAGCAACCAGGTAGAGGCTCTTTCATTGGTTTGAATACATGATGGGATTTTTTTACATATATTTGTATAATATGTATACATCGGCAGAAGTTAGAGAGTAAGTCAAAAGCTGAGAGTTTCATGTATTGACACTTATCAAGCGCGAATTTGTCCATTGTCATTCTGTAACTTGTGATGAAATAATTTCTAAGATACAAAATTTTGTCAAAAACGTTAAGAGTAAACCCTGTTGTATGTGACACATTGTACCAGTATCAGAAGTTTCAAAGTGTTTAGTTAAAAAAAATTAATGAAATAATCTGTACATCGAATTGAATAGATCCGAAATGGATAAAAGGCAAAGTCGGCCTCGGCAGAATTTGAACTCAAAATGTAAACACAGATGAAATACCGCTAAGCATTTCACCGGCACTCTAACATTTTATCAAATAGAACTAAGTAGACATCTCAGCTAGTAGCTTCTGTTTTCTTGAGCAGATTTTTTACTGCCTGAAGTGTATGCTCAGCTTGTCCATTTGATTGTAGGTATGTCGGACTTGATGTTGTGTGTTTGACATCTCATTCTAGACCAAAGTTACAGAACTCTGCACTTGTAAACTGCAGTCCGTTATCTGTCATGAGCTCATCTGGGATGCCATGTCATTTTGCTTGATAGGTCAGGCACTGCTGTGATTGTCATTTTACTTGATAGATCAGACAATTTCACAATACTTTGAGAAATAATCCACACACCCTAGGTAGTCAATGTTCTTGTACACAAATAAGTCAGCTCCGACTTTGGCCCATAGTCAATCAGGAATTTCATGGCTCTCCAACAGTTGTTTCAGATTACTCTTTCTGTTCTCATTGCACACAGAACATCGTGATACAAATTCTTCAGTTTGTACAGTCATTCCTAGCCAGAAGATAACATCTTTGGCTCTGAGTATGCACTTTATCACTCTGAAATTAGCATCATGAATTCTCTTCAACATTTCTGTTTGTAGTGTTGCAGGAACTACAACTTTATCAGCTTTGAAGATTAAGTCATCAACAACAGTCAGTTCATCTCAAATATTCTAGTGGTCTCTCACACTTGCTGGAACATCATTTCTGTTTTCTGGCCATCCACACAGAATCACTGATTTCAGCTGTTGCAGTTTGTGGCAATCCTGAATTCACTCAACTTTCCTGAGGTCATCAGCAGTTATGATATTAGGTTCACATCACACTCGGTTTCATCAAACCAATCATTACTGGCTTGAAGATATGCCCTGCTCAAGGCATCTGTAAGAATCAGTTCTTTGCCAGATTTCTAGATAACTTGAAGATCATACTTCTGTAAATGCAGCAACATTCTCTGCAACCTCTGAGGAGCTCTACACAAAGGTATCTGAAATATGATTTCAAGGGGTTTGTGATCAGTTTCTACTTGAACTCTTTTCCCGTAGACATACTGATGAAACTTCTCACATCCATGTAGGATACCTAGCATCTCTTTCTCAATCTGCATATACTTCTTTTGTGCACTTGTCAGTGACCTCGAAGCAAATGCTACAGGTTTTTCAGCTTGCATCAATACTGCTCCTAGCCCTGCAAAGCTTGCATCCATTGATAATGTTACTGGCTTTGTAAAATCAAAGTACTGTAATACTGGAGTCTCTGTCACTTTCTTTCAAATTCTTGAAACAGGTTTATTGCCTCTCTTCCCAGTGCCATGCAATGTCCTTCGGCAATAAATATACCTCTGGCACCAACTTCACTGAAATACCTCTGGTGCTAACTTTACTCCAGAAGGTAGTCAAGTGATTTAGTATCTACCAAACAGGGTATTGAAAGTACACAACTTGGAACTGCTTTCATCAAGTTGTATCTGCCAAAATCTAGACTCTGCATCAAGAATGGTGAACAGCTTGGCACCTGGTATTTGTGACATAATTTTCTCAACAGTTCACATGGGATAATGTTCTTTTCTCATGGTACTATTGAGATCATTTGGATCTATACAGATCCTAATCTTGTTTGGTTTCACTACTGTCACCCAGTTTGTATGCTGAGTCGCTTTGATGACAACTCCAAGCTTGGTCATTTGATCAAGTTTTGCCTGCACTTTGTCCATCAAAGCAGCAGGCACTTTTCTCAGCAGGTGTACCACAGGTGTGATTTTGTCCATTAATTCTATATGTTTACCCGGCATGCATCCAAGTCCTTTTAACAGCTCTGGATATGCTCCCAGTATGTCTGTATTCACTTTCTGAATGTTGTGAACTCACTGTACCAATTTCAATTTCTCACAGGTTTTTCTTCCCAGTATACTTGGGCAGTTTTCCTCCACAACCTGGAATAGTACTTCATTCAAAGTGCCACTGAATTTACTTGATACTGATAGTTCCATCTGTCCAAACAGGAATTGCTTTTCTCTGAAGTATGACACAGGTTTCATTTTTGAACTTGACAGTCCCTTATTCTTCAAATTCAAGCAGTTGAACATTGATTTGGAAATGATATTGTACTGTGCACCTGTATCCAGTTTGACTTTCACTGGTTTCTTGTTGATTGATAAAGTCTCATACCAGTTTTCATAATCTTCATTACTAGTCATATGTCCAATGAATAATTCTTTAAATTTTTCAATTTCTTCAGAATTGTCAACGGTCTGAATATGTTTGTGTTTTCTCTCTCTAGGGTTTTGTCTGTCATGCCTAAATGGTATTATAGTTTTACAGATGCTGGCAAAATTATGCTTACCACTTTTCCTGCAGCAGGACACTTGTCTTTAGCATGTTTTTAACTACACTGTTTACACTGAGAGTATTCTATTGTTCTACCTTTAGGTTCATGCTTTCTTCTTGGACTCCTACTGGCATTCACGTCATTGACTTCTTTAGACATGGTTGACTGTTCATCATTAAAAACTTTCAATTGCTGTCCACTGATTTCTGTAGCTCTATACATCTGTACAGTATTTTTCCAAATCAAGATCATGGTCTCTCAATAACCATATTCTGAGGCTGTTACTAAGAATTCCACAGACAATTCTGTCTTTAATAAGCCTATCATTTTATGTCCCAAACTCACAAGTTCTAGATTTATTCTTTAGATCTGTTACATACTGATCAATTATCTCATCTGGTTTCTGAGATCATGTGAAAAATGCATGTCTCTCAATTGTCAGATTTTTCTTAGGTTCACAGTATTCCTTAAAACTTTTGCTTCACTTTGTCATAATTCTTGCTATCTGCTTCCTAACTCCACTCAAAAGAGTTTCACACTTGAACTGCAGCCCTTCCCACTACATGTTGTAGAGTAGCACTCTGTGATTTAGTTGCAATTCTGCTAGCTGTAAGGTAAAGTTCAGACCTTTGTATCCACCATTTCCAGCTCTTGGCTACATTGCCTTCAAGATTAAGCTCATTCAAGCTTCTTATTTGTTCCATTCAGGCGATTATTCAATCTCCTTCTGATACCATGTAAATTATGACACGACACAGGGCGCAGCCATTACTACATGTATTTATTTTGTCATGCATACCAACTCATGACACTATCATTACAATGACTAGCTTTTGATGCCAGATACAGATCAAAATTTTCAGCTATTAGCCATTGCTCTTTCCAATTCACTGATGAATACATTTGATCACAAATCTAGGAAATAATTCAATCTAGTTGCTGATTGTCTATAAGGCTCGAGTAAGACTCATAACTGAGTACTATTCTCATACTGAAATAGTGCTGCTACCCCCCCC
>NC_068997.1:35115422-35122629 GCF_001194135.2 Octopus bimaculoides
CACACACACACACACACATTCATGCACATGTGCATGCACTCACGCAAATATCCTAACCTGCATCCAAAAGAAAGCCATGCATCTTCCACTCCTCTCATATATCTGCTGTCCCTGTCCTTGCACTAAACAAGTTATCTAATTATTTCTTCTCATAATTTCAGACTTCTAGAATTCCCACCCTGCCCATATTTTCTCAACAAACATTAGAAGTTCAAGCTTAACATAACTGTATTGCTTTCACCAGAAAGTTTTGTAAACTTTTCTAATAGAATTTTATAAAAAGAAATTTTTAACAGTATATGTTGTATTTTTTTTTAGAGTATGTCTAAGCAAAAAATGCTCATGAGATTGCATGTCATGGACAAGGATTGCCAACACAATTATCTTCCAAATAATGTTGAAATGCCTCTTTATATGCCAGTCATAGATAAGTAAGTTTTGATTTAACATCTTACGTTTTATTTAAAAGCTTTCATCTCATGTGTGCTGAACAATAAATGATTGTTACCTTAACTATTTTTGTTTAATCTAAGTGATAAGTCATATTTATATAAACATATTTATGATATATATTATTTAGAGTTAAAATCCAAATTAATCAGAAAGTATCCAGTTTCATGTTATAGAAAATACTTTTCGCAATAATTTTCCAGCCTACTTCACTCATAGATTTATTCCCTCAATATTTTATTTTACATTTTAATTTTATAGACAACTACTTTACTACATATTGTCTATCTCTTTACTATAGATAGTGATTTCTTACACTGTCACAAGCCAAAATTTTGAAGAGTCAATCAATTTACATTACCTAATGGTTCTTTTTTTCCTTTCCTATTTTTTTTTTACACAATTGGGAACAAAAATATAGTTGACAATGGTAGGATTTCATCTCAAAATATTACAAGGTGGTATCAAAAAGTTCTTGGACTAGTTCTGTTGCACACCAACACACAGTTGCTTGCAATGCCACTTGGCACCAACACAGCAATGCCACTTGGCACACTGCCTCATGAAGGTCACTGTTAGCTAACAGTGACCTTCATGAGGCAGTGTGCCCAGTGGCATTGCTGTGTTTACTTTGCAAGTTGTGTTTTTGTGATCACATGTATGCTGTAGTCTGCGATTTTTGTCATGGAACAAAGAGCTAACATGAAATTTTGCATTAAACTTCGGAAGTCTGCTACAAAGACATTGAACATGCTTTGGTAAGCTTACAATGTCGAGGCAATGGGTCATATGCAATGTTTCAAGCAGCAGAGGTGCACGACAGTCGCAACTGAATCAAGAGCATGCTCATCATTTTTTTTACATCTGCAGTATTGTGCATGGAGAATTCATCCCCCAGGGCCAGACTATGAATTGAGAGTTCAATTGCAATGTTTTGGTGTGTTTGAGGCAGGACATTCAGCAAAGCAGCCAGATCTGTGGAGGATGAAGAATTGGACGACAGTGCATGCTGTCACTGAGGTGTCCTCACTCATGAGTTTCTTGCCAAAAACATGGTGTCACTTCTACACCCACCCTATTCACCAGATTTAGCACCTGCGGACTTCCCTCTCTTCTCCAAGATGAAAATGCAGCTCAAAGGTCAATGTTTTAGCACTGTTGCTGAGCTCAAGAGTGAATCACAGGTCCTTGACTCACATACAGAAAACAACTTCCAGGATGGATTCCAAAAGTGGCAGGAACACTGGAACTGGTGTATTGCTGTGCAAGGTGACTGTTTCGGAGGAGATGATAAAACTTAAATAAATAAGTTATATTTTTTATTAAACAGCCAGTCCAAGAACTTTTTGATACCACCTCATCATCATCATCATCATCATCGTTTAACGTCCGCTTTCCATGCTAGCATGGGTTGGACGATTTGACTGAGGACTGGTGCAACCGGATGGCTACACCAGGCTCCAATCTAATTTGGCAGAGTTTCTACAGCTGGATGCCCTTCCTAACGCCAACCACTCAGAGAGTGTAGTGGGTGCTTTTACGTGTCACCCGCACGAAATGGAATGTAATTAAATTCTGTAAAGCATTTAGTCTGAAATGTAAAGCTTTCTCTTGTCTGTACCTTACAGTGCTTTGTTGTAATATGTCCACTGTATTCTCATCTTAAATATTCATTATGTGTAAACAAAAGGAAATAAACATCACATCAACATTGCTGGTGTCTTATTCTGAGGTTTTACTTGTAAACTTTAGTTTCGGTTATACATCATGTAACAGTTTAAAAAGAGTTCTATGTAAAGTTATACAAATTGAAACTCTTTAAAAACCTAAACATTAACAATATCCCAAACATAACCTTTAAGGTGATGTTGTATGCTAGATGAACACTAACAGTAGTCATTTGTGTAGTGTGTCTCTCAGAAACTCAGATGCTCCTGTCTTTGTTAGCTTGAAATTTACTCACAACCTCTGATCCACCCATTCCTTGTTTATCTTTGTTTCTTTTATTCTTGCCACATCAAATTTTAAACAACTATCACTAACAAAGTAATATGAATTTAAAGTCTCAATAAGTGATTAGTTGTCCAATTTTGCAAAGTACTTTTGGCAATCTTGGCAACAGGAATATTTCCTACTAAGGCACCAGCATTGGTTAGATTATTAAGTTCAGAAGCTTCTAAAGCTAATGGATTCCACATTAGTTCTTGAAGTGGCTTCAGAGAAAAGAATTTAGATGTAGACTTTTAATTTGGTTGATAATGCATTGAAGGGCTGAGAAAATAGCAATATGTTAAAACACAAACTTATGTGTGAAACTGTGCCACAGTATTTCAAGTAATAGTTTACTATACTTCCAGCTATGAAAGATGAAGGAAAATCCTTTTCCATACCAACAAGGGAAATAGCTGCTGGTGATCTCAAATTATCTAAGAGAATATCTATTTTTAAATAAAATGAATCTGTCAATAATAGAATTTCTAATTTTGAGCACTTAGAAATTTATAGAAATACCTATATTTGACCTGAGTTTCAGCATACTGACTGGTGATAATATGTTGTGACTACAACTGTAGTATAGATAGAAATTATGACAATTGCACAGAGAATTGAGATGATATTAGTTTCCTTCAATTTATCAAAAAAATAGTTTTGCACAAATTTAGATAAACCCATACATACATACATACAACACATAGACACATGCACACACACACAGATACAGATGTAAATGCATGCACAGATAAGGATACACACTATAGAAAGACAGAATGGACTGAACAAAATAGGAGACACGTGGGGTGAAGAATCACTGAAAAGTTCACATGATGTGTGACAGAAGATTTCCAAACAGTGCATGTGTTTATTTGGCAAAAGGAAAAATAATGACCATCCTGAAATATAACAATATCTATTTCAACACACAATTTTATATCAGGAATCTTGCAAAACAAATACATAAACATAAAAACAGTTCAGTTTGGGGCTATTTGACGACTCAAAGAGAAAACCATATTGTTTGTGCTGATCAATACTAATTTAATCCCAGAAAAGAAATGCGCATTTTAGCAGTTTACTCACACCTGATACCATTTTTTTGTTGTAAATTTAATGTATTAATATTTTTTTTTTTTTAGAGTTCTAGGTGTTCATGATGGAAATTTAGAAGAACTACCTCTGAGAATCATTGTTGAATGGGATTCTCATTTATGGGAAATGTAAGATTTTTTTTATTAATGATTATAATGATCAATAATCATTGATTTTTTTTTGGTTTTTAATTTAGGTATAAATTATCTAAAAACATTAATATTTCTTATATATTCAGAATGATTGCCAATTCTAGTGTTGTAAATAATTAATTCTTTTTTTACAAGGATCTTTTTAGCTTTTATTTATACACATATCAATGAATATCTCTCCATATTAATTGGTTTCATCATCATCATCATTTGATGTCCATTTTCCATTCTGGCATAAATTAGACAGTTCAACAGGAGCTGGCAAGCCAAAGAGCTACATTCGGTTCTGTTTGTCTGATTTGGCATGATTTTTATAGCTGGATGCCCTTCATAAAGCCAATCATTTTACCAAATAGCTTGTAAGACTAAACCCTCTCAGCTGAGGGAGGAAGTGGAGCCAAGGGAAGTGACTGTGTGTCAGGCAATAGGTTAGAGTATAATTGGGGGACAGAGGTAATAGGTTAGAGTATAACAGGGGGACAGAGATTGCTATCTTATGATAGATACTTGGCTACCGCAGTAGGATAGGAAAGGAGAGGAAGGGGAGAGAGAGAGTTAGAAAGACAGAGAGACAGTCAGTGTGAGAAAGAGATATTGGGGCCTATTTATAGGCAACTGTAAGGGAGTATAAATTGTACAGAGGGGATTGAGGGGTATGTTCCATAAAAGTGTGAGGGACTATCATTAGCAATGGGGAAGACATGACTGTAACAAATGATGGTGAAAGAAAATGGAGTGTTAGGTATGTTAGAGCATGGAAACTGTGCAGATTGATATGTGAGGGACAGTGAAGGGGTCTGTAGTGGGTGGTGATCATGCGTAGTGAGATGAGGATGATGGGAAGAAGGCTTGTAGGTGTGTTTTGAAAGAGGACTAATGTGTGAGTGAGGAGCATGGTTGTAAAGGACATGCCTATACCTATGGATGGCCAAGATTTTACTTAGCTTGTTGTGTTTTCTCAAGCCCAGCAAAATGCCAGATATCTTGATCCTTTCTCATCTCCTCTATGAAGCTCAACATCTAAAGATCATTTCTCACAACTCTGTAAAACTTTTTGGAAGTTAATCATTTAAATATATATGAGCTTGTCTAGATATGCTATTATATGCATGAGAATACATACATAATACAAAACATGCAAATCTGCATATATACATACATACATATATACAAAAAAAAAATATTCCTGATTGGTTATATGCCATAACCAAGAATATAATACTTGGCAACATATGTATGTGTGTGTGTGTGTGTGTGTGTGTGTGTGTGTGTGTGTGTGTGTGTGTGTGTGTGTGTGTGTGTGTGTGTGTGTGTGTGTGTGTGTGTGTGTGTAATATATATCTTATATTTTAAATCCATCTGGGTGTTGTCATTTCAGCCATTTTCATTTGAACATCTAGAAATTTTATAATTTTTTTTTAAAGAGATGATTGCACTGAAGAATTATAAAACTATTATTATTAGCACTTATGTATATTATTTGTAGGATTGTTAATCATACAGCTCAACTTTTGGATGAACATTGCAGTGTTATAAATGTACAAACTATGCAACAGAAAATGGGTCATACCACTTTGAAAGATTGTTTTTATTTATATACACAAGAAGAAAAGGTAATAAATATTGTTTCTCATTTTACTTTTTGACATATATTGCATTGTATTTTTAAAACCTTCATATTAAATCTTCAAATGTATTCTCTATCTTACTAAAAATGATCACAAAGCCAGAGGCCAAATTGAGTCATAAAATTATAAAGAAGCAGGTTCTTGATTATTTTTTTTTCTCTCTCTTTTTATGAATGTGTATGGAGTGGGGATGGGACAAACAGGAAAAGCAGTTCATCCTTACCTTAGCCACAGGATAAGCAAGCATCAGGTTAGACTCCAAAAAGGAAACAGAGGGAAAGATTATTCCGTGTGGAGACATCTTTTTCTCCCTAACTCCTCTCTCCTACAAGTGGTACATTACTCTTGGCTTATATCTTCAGATTCCTCTTTGATCTTAAGATTACTTCATATGTTAGCAACCACTACTCTCCACATGCATATGCCCCAAGAAAATCTACAAACTGCTCAACAATAGAAAAAATTTCGATTTGTGCTTCCCAATTATTTATGTCTATATATATCATCTGTAACTGGAAAATGCAGTTTAATGCCTTCATTTTTATTTGAGGGCACAGAGACTACTCACACCTACAGATCAATTCTCCTAAGAACCCCAGGCATATATAATTTATATATATAAATTTACCATTATCATCATTGTCATTTAACAGCCATTTTCCATGCTGGGATGGATTGGATAGCTTGACAGGAACTGGCAAAGCCAGGAGCTGCACCAGCTTCCATACTCTGTTTTAGCTTGGTTTCCATTGATAAAATTCTAAGCGACATTTTATCCATCTCTACAGTCTGAGTCCAAATTCCACCAGGGTCAACTTTGCCTTTTATCTTTTCGGGGTTGATAAAATACCAGCTGAGTACTGGGATCAAGTAAATCAACTTCCCCCCTCCCTCGAAATTGCTGGCCTTATACCATAATTTGAAACCAGTATAATTTATGTATGCATATAATTATATGTGTGTGTGTGTGTGTGTGTGTGTGTGTGTGTGTGTGTGTGTGTGTGTGTGAGTAAATGTAATGATAAGCAAGTTAGGCAAGTCAATATATAAAAAATATTAAATACAAAAAAGGTACATATAAAAAGAAATGATATCAGGAATTAAAGCAGTTAAATAAGAATTTTACAAGTCCAATAGCTACTTCTGGGGGCTTTGTGATCCTAAATAATGATTGAAAATTGATTCCATCATCGGATAGTACCAGCCTCCATCTTCAGGGAAGAATTTTACATTTGAGGTGTTGACAGAAAGGAGATTAAAGATGGAATGATTTTGTGAAGAACTAAGTGTATTAGAAGTAGTTGGAAAGTAAGTAGTGGAAGGAGAAAACAAATTTCAGGGTTAAGCGTTATTAATAAGGTAGTGAGAGTAGTAGAAGTGGAAGGTGAGAGGAAGAGGGTAGGGTTGTTTAGGTAGTATGTGAATGGTAACTTTTGTCTTAGTTTGTATGAAGACTATACAGTTAAAGGTTGAGGTAGTGAAAATTGTTTATATAAGAAATACACAAACTAAATTTTATATCTATAATGTTGATGTGTGTATGTATTTATGTGTATGTTGTCACAGATCACGTATGTGTGGTTGTGTGTGTTTTTACGTTTCTATGTTATGAAAAATATGTAAAAAATACTAAGAGGAGACAAGGACGCTGAACATGCAGACAGACAATGTAACAAAAACATGAACGAGTGAAATGCCGATAAGCCCCAGATGACCAGGTCACGTAGATAGTTAGAGGTGTAGAGGGATAGAAGAAAGCTATTAAATGGGAGAGAGGAAGAATAGTCTTCAACCAAATTAATCTATGACTTTGTATGTATCACTTTCTCTCTCTCTCCCTCTCTCTCTCTCTCCCTCTCTCTCTCTCTCCCTCTCTCTCTCTCTCTCTTT
>NC_068997.1:35126422-35127444 GCF_001194135.2 Octopus bimaculoides
GACGACTGGCACCCATGCCAACGTCGTCTCCCTCATTGGACACGAAACTCAGGTTGCAAAGACTTATTGGGGCAAGCGAAAGCAAAATTGTGATGGCACCTGTGCCCAGCGTCGCCTTTCTGGCACTTGTGCCTGCGGAATGTGTAAGGACTTTCAGGCGAGATCATTGCCAGTGCCCCTGGACTGGCTCTTGTGTGGGTGGCACATAAAATACACCATTTTGAGCGTGGCCATTGCCAGTACTGCCTGACTGGCCTTCGTGCGGGTGGCACGTAAAAGCACCCACCACACTCTCTGAGTGGTTGGCGTTAGGAAGAGCATCCAGCTGTAGAAACTCTGCCAAATCAGATTGGAGCCTGGTGTAGCCATCTGGTTTCACCAGTCCTCAGTCAAATCGTCCAACCCATGCTAGCATGGAAAGCGGACGTTAAACGACGATGATGATGATGATGATATATAAATACATATATATATTCTTTGATAATAATAAAAAAATGTTAGAAACACACAGACCCATATACACACACCACAATAAACTCTGGGACCAATCAAAAACGGCTCACACTCACAGACACAAACACATGTATACACACACACACACACACACACACACACACACATAGAGACATGCACAGAGACATTCTGACCTCTAAGACCAGTCCTAAAAACCACTGAACCATGGCAGACTAGCCCAGAAACAAAAAAATCCTTTTAATTCTACATTGCTCTTCCTTCCTCCCACCCCAACCAGCCTCCCACACTGTCCCTTAAAATAGCAAACATCCCCTAGCCACACACAAGAGAGAAAACATGTTAAAAAGATGGGTCAGTTCCTCTCCAATGTTTTGTAAATTCTTAAATATATCTCCTTCTGGGTATATATATATATATATATACTACCAAACACTTTTGTTGAATACTCTCTTTTAAACTGTTTTAAACATATTCTTATTATTATCAAACAATGTAAATATATATTTTAATACTTAAACTGTTTTTAACATTTTCTTGTTATTATCAAA
>NC_068997.1:35127980-35129066 GCF_001194135.2 Octopus bimaculoides
TATATATATATATATATATATATTATATGTTAGTATTCATCACTCCACTCTCACCACCTCCATCCACTAATCCACTACAAACACACAGACTCACACTCATACTGCAACTTCTCCTCCTCCCACCTTAAGCACACCAAACTCTCCAGCCGCTATTCCCAGTTCCTCTGTCTGCGCAAGCCCAGTAGTGACAACTATGACTTTGAAACTCAGGATATCCCCTCACCACTATCCACACCGCCCTTGCCAAAGCATTTTTTGTGGACCGTGTATCTGCTCTCTCCACCCACTGTCACCCATCTCCTGTTTCCCTTCACCTGCCACCTCTCCACTCTACATCTCTAATGCACCGTTCTCCGAGCCTTCTGACAACTCCAGTCTGACCCCTACACTTCACACATCTTCCCTAACCGACCTCTCCCTTCCTTCAAACGAGCCCACAACCTGCATGACCTCCTGGTCCACAGTTTCTTTTCTAATCCAACCTCCCAACCCGGCTCATTCCCCTGCTCCCTCCCACGCTGCTGCACTTGCCCTTATCTCTCCATGTCCTTCTCTGTACATCTGTCAAACAGGACACCGCTTGGCTGACTGGTTTGTGGGACACTTTCGTTTTGGGATCACCCCGTCATCTCCCCTCTACCAGTCATACTTTACAATAACTGTCTGTGTTCAGATTGTCCTTGCCCAGGGGCCATCCGGACTCCTGTCTTTGCCATGAACAGGAATTAGTCTTCTCTCTTCGCTCCTTTGCACTACATGGGCTCTGAACTCTCCTCCCCTCTCCATCTAACCCTCGTCCTCTCTCCTCTCTTCCCCTCACACCTACTTCCGCCCTTCACTCCCACCCACCTCTCCTCTCCTCTCTTGCTCTGACACCTACTTCCTTTCTTCACTCCTATCCAGCCTCTTCCTACCCACCTTTTCCCTTCATTGTCACCTCTCCATTGTTACACATCCCTACACATTCCAACCCCACCATCCTTATACATCCCATCCCACTCCCACATACCCCACACTTACCCCCCACTACCACGTACCCCACACTTACTTCCCCACCGCCGCATCCCTCACACCCCAACACCACTA
>NC_068997.1:35129361-35131500 GCF_001194135.2 Octopus bimaculoides
CACACACCACACCACTACACCACACACCACCTTACCACACCAAACCACATCACACCACTCCACACACATAGGCAGTGACCACTTCCCAGCACCCACACCATCCACACACCTACACATGCACACACACACACGTCAAGGTCACCAGCCCCTATTCACATGCACATACACATGCACACGCACTTTCGTTTTGGGATCACTACTGCTTTATTATCTCTCCTTCTTTCTAGCTCTCCTGTCTGACCACCTCTGTCTGGCATTCACCATGATTGATCACTAGCCACTAAACCTTTTTTTATCTTCTCTCTCTGTTTATTTCTGTGTTCCTTTCTGTTGAAGAGTATAGGCATGAGACGTAAAAGACTTTCTCACTTCTCGAGCATTCAACTAATACATCTTTTGTTGCTTACACACTTGTCTTCATCTTTTGTTTTGTTTTTTTTCTGTAAATTCTAGCTATATATATATATATATATATATATACTTATACATAACAAAGTAAACTTGCAAGGTACCACACAAGTGAAAATATATAGGAAAGAGGGTTTGAAAATGCAGTGGTTTTTTAAAGATGTGTATCGACTTGACTGGTTTCACTTTTTTTTTTTTTTTAATTATCAAAAGTAAAACGTAAAGCTTTGTATAAGCTTTGTTGTGTTAAAAATGGTTATCATAATTGTATCAAAATACAGTTATACAGTCTTTGATAATGATGATAAAATGTCAAAAAGTAGAATCTTTGACAATGAATGATAAGAAAATGTTAAGAGGGGCTTTTTGTTTAAACAGTTTACATGAAAGTATTCAAAATAGGTAGTAAAATGAATTTATATTATTTTAAGTTCATCAAAAGTCATGGTTTTATAGAAGCATATATACAGAAGGAATCATATTTAAGTATTTATACAGTATTTTAGGGGAATGACCAACCTTTCCATCCTTCATCACCTGTGTGTGTATAAGAAATGTTTGCTATTTTTAGAAATAGTGTGGGAGGTTGGTTGGTTGGTGGGAGAGAGTATTGTGGAATCAAAAGGATTTTTTTTGTTTCTGGGCTAGTTTGTCATGTTTCAGTGATTTTTGGGACTGGTCTTAGAGTTCAAAACTCTAAGACTAATAAAAAAATAAAAACCCACACACAAGCACATATATATATACACACACACGCACACATAGAAATGTGCACAGAGGCACACACACTCACACCATTTTGAACTTCTTTTTGCTTGTTCTTGACTTTCAGCATCTACTCTCAGTCTCTTGGTCCGCTGATAGTCTCTTCAGCTCTTTCTCTTTTCCTATGCTGAGATTGCTTAGGTAGTCCAAATCTAATTTTTTTAGGAGGCATTGTAGTAGGGTGAATTAATCTTTATTTTCAACATTCAGCAGGCCAAGCAGAGATGTGAAAGATATGGAAAAGATCTGATAAAATGACGGAATAGTTTTATGGTTTAAATTTCATCAATATCGGGGCTATTTGAATATTCTCATTATAGACTTTGCAATGTAATTTTATGCATTAGAAAAGGAACATTTTAATAAGCAAAATATACTTAGTTTACCATATCACCATGAGTTCGAATCCCTGTCTCATCAGTTGAGCGCATACCACAACAACGATCGACAGTCAGTAACTCTGTGTTTATCTAAAGATTATAAAATTTTATAAAAAATCTTGGAATAAGTGTGGTACAAAACGCCAACAATATACATCTGATTATAGACTTTGCAACATAATTTTATGCATTAGAAAAGGAATATTTTAATAAGCAAAACATACTTAGTGTACCATATCACCATCATTTCGAACATCTGTCTCATCAGTTGAGCATATACCAATACAACGATCGGCAGTGACTAGCACTGTGTTTATCTAAAGAATATATAATTTTATAAAAAAGCTGTTTTTATCCATGTTTGACTTAATTTTGTCATGTTTCACCTACATGCTAGCAAAAAAAGATATATATATGTATATATAGAGAGAGAGTTTGAATGATAGACTTGTGAAAATGTTGCCAGGAATTGATCATAATTATAAATCCATAGACTTTGTCATAGATGAATCATCATCATCATCATCATCATCGTTTAACGTCCGCTTTCCATGCTAGCATGGGTTGGACGATTTGACTGAGGACT
>NC_068997.1:35131973-35134219 GCF_001194135.2 Octopus bimaculoides
CAGCCCAGGTCTTCCTGGGCCTACCTCTTCCACGGGTTCCCTCAACTGTTAGGGTGTGGCACTTTTTCACGCAACTATCCTCATCCATTCTCACCACATGTCCATACCAGCGCAATCGTCTCTCTTGCACACCACAACTGATGCTTCTAATGTTCAGCTTTTCTCTCAAGATACTTACACTCTGACGGGTATTCACATTGACATTACACATCCAACGGAGCATACTGGCTTCATTCCTTGCGAGCTTACGTATGTCCTCAGCAGTTACAGCCCATGTTTCACTGCCATGTAGCATGGCTGTTCGTACACATGCGTCATACAGTCTGCCTTTTACTATTAATTTATCCAGTAGAATTTTTGAATTCCCTCAAGCCAGCAGGTGCTCCTCGTTGTCTTCAAATGAAAGTAGGTATGCCAGTCATACTTCCACGCAACCTCTCACAACCAAAGTTATGCAAAGGCACAAGACTCTTTGTCAAGAAATTAACGAGCAATGTTATAGAGGCCACACTAATTTCTGGCTGTGGAAAAGGCGAAGATGTTTTTATCCTTTGAATTCTTTTAATACCTTCCAACATGCCCTTTGAGTTCAAATGACTTCAGTTTCCCATACATTTGCCTTTTGCAATGTCTATCAATAAGTCACAAGGTCAGACACTACAAGTTGCTGGTTTGCATTTAGAAGAGGATTGTTTTTAACATAGACAGCTATATGTCAGTGCTTCTAGAGTAGGGAGTAAGAAAAACCTTTTCACATTCGCCCCTAATGGTAAAACTCAAAATATTGTCTATAACGAAGTTTGTTCTGAGCAATTAACAAATTAATAATTGTACATTGTTCAATATATTTATAATGAGATTCTCAAAGTCAAACCCTGATAATATGAAAAGCCACTTCTATGTCATTTTTTTCACATGTGATAGAATTTTTTTGTATAATCTTTAAGGTTATGAGTTACTCATCAGTAATATTGGAGACCTATTATAACCTATATAATATTTTTTTCTTGAAATTCTTCATACATCATCATGTTTCAGAGTTTTAATTATTTCTCATTTTACATTTCTAATTGCTTTACTTTCTTTATTTTTAAAAACCTATTTATAACTTTATGCAGCTACATCCTTGGTATAAAGTTTCCTAGCATCATACTTGATTTGTTAAGCATCATAAATAGTTATAATAAAGATGTTACATTACTATGATAATATGTGGTTGGCATTAGGAAGGGCATCCAGCTGTAGAAACTCTGCCAAATCAGACTGGAGCCTGGTGTTGCCATCCGGTTTCACCAGTCCTCAGTCAAATCGTCCAACCCATGCTAGCATGGAAAGCGGACGTTAAACGATGATGATGATGATGATGTTAGTGTTTGTTGTGATACTTGATTAAACATTGCAATATGTATGCCTTTATAATTTTCGTCATTCTATGTGCAAAACCTGCAGTTTATGTGATGGTTGCATCAATTTATAAATCAGAATATTGAGATAAAGATTAAGAAGTTTGTATGGAACCATGATTATATCTGGTTAATGGAAGAACCTCTTTTACACAAAAACTAGCATTCCTTTCTTTTGAGTTATAAGAATGCATAGAGATTTATCATCTACATGATTGGGAACAATATTTTTATTAGGATAAATGAGTATTGAGTCCAATAGTACATTAGACTATATTATAACTTTTTGAGCCGAAGCCTGGCAATAAGAGTTTGCGTATATTCTGCTACAAAACATTCAATAATATTGAAGTGGTAACTTTCATAAATCAGGGTATAATTTTTGAAGGTTCTTTCTGAACCCAGTCAGCAACAGGTATTTCTGCTAGTATATATGTATATATATATCTTAATATATAAATCTGAAATTGTGTGTTTGTGTGAAGCCTTTTTGAATGTTTATAGAAATCCACATTTTCCACTTTTTCGTAAAAATTTTTACATCAATGGAATTTTCTCGATCTGAACTTTCCAGTGTAGTAATTAGATTTTTTTTAATTCCGTTTACTTTGTGTGATTTAAGGGAGATTTGGCTGTTGTTTCTAGCAACTTTTATATTTCATCCCTGCTACCTGGAATGCCATTCTTACACACGCGCTCAACATAAAAATATAGAGAGTAAGAGTAAAAGAGGGAGAGGGAGAGAGAGAGAAAGTGATACATACAACGTCATAGATTAAACTTTCATCTCAGTATTCTTTACCTATTTTTCATAACATAGATATGTAAAAACACACACAACCA
>NC_068997.1:35137384-35141852 GCF_001194135.2 Octopus bimaculoides
CGAATGTCCAGAAACTAGAGGAGCATGGAACTGACATTGTTTTTGAGAACCTATGATTGTGCTGAAGGAGATAACCCAAACAATATCATCATGGCTGTGCTGAAAAGCAATGGCTACTCAAGATCTTTAGCACAGATAAAGTGAAATAAGCTGGAGTTTATATGCTCCCATGCTCTCATAAGATCCCACATCAGCACTCTTGATGCCATCTTTGATAATGAACAAGGATGACAAGGATGGAGGCTGGATGTAGGTGAAAGCTGCCCCCCCCCCACACACACACACTTGGTAGACACTCAAGGAAACAAAGAAGAAGATATAAGCAAGAAACCTGCCAGGAAAGAAAACCCAAGTGCAAATGCCCCTACCACCATCAAAGTGAAAAACCAAGGATATGAAAGAGCCAAGAAAGAACAACCAAAAGAAACAAAAACGAAAACAAAAGATGAAACAGCCAAAGAAAGAAGCAAGTCTGACTGCCCATACAACAAACAGGATAAAAAGAGACAGCACACACAAATAAGTAAATTTTATTTGAAAGGTGTCTGCTGACATAGAGTGGGAGAATCAAGCTTCTGTTTTGCATACCAAAGACCCTGCCACACCAACACGAAACAGGGTGGAAACCACCTACCAAAAGGAAAGGTTCACATTTCACCAGCCCCAAAATGGAAATACGCAGATGTAGTGCACACTACAAACCAGTCCTATCAACATGTTGGAAAGGCAGCTGCTGAATAACAATCGTTTTTGTGCATGGCACAAAAGATTGTACAGCAACTGACCTGGCTACATCAATCTCACAGATGGGACTATCCCCAATACACAAAACCACCGCATCAAATGGAACCAAGGTGGACACCACTGGCAACAACACAGATATCACATCATTGCTCTTACTGAATATCAGAGGACTACTAACACAGAACAAAAATTCCTTTTCTGAGAGACCTTGTTGCATGCAATCAAGCCTTACGCATAGCACTTATGGAAACACATGAAATCAGATATAGCAAATGCAGAAATTCACATACCACAGTATGTTGTATTACAGACCGACAGAAAAGAAAGGAGTCACGATGGAGTTGCTATGTACATCCGCAAAGACCTCAGGTCTTTTTGTCACACTCAAATTCAATATGTAACACACTAATTGTACATATAAGACAACTTGATGTAGTTATATGTGCTACATATTGCCTTCCAGATGCTCTGAATCATGCAGACAAGTTTGAAGCCTGCCTTACAAAAATAGAAGTAGTCCTGGTTATATTAGAACACATAAGTGTCAATGTCAGATGGCCTGAAGGCCTTTCTCTCTCAGGAATGGTGCATTGCGAACAAGGACAGGTGAAGTCCCTCCAGAACCTCATCAACACTTTGTACATGGAACAAATAGTACTCCAACCAATCAAGACAGGTAATATACTGGATATCTGTTTCACAAATAATATGGACCTCATCCATAATGTGAAAGATGCTACTTTCAGATCACGACATGGTACAGCTGACCATGTATGGACTAAAAGAAACCATGGACATGCAACCTACAAGAAACTCTCAAAATCTTTCCAGTTTGAACAGCCATAAGCAAACTGGAAACAAATTTAGAAGATCTTCAAACAAAACTGGCCTAAATGTCTCTCCTCACCGGACATCAACATGAAGCTTCAACAGTTCGTGTCTGTAATGCAAGCCATATGCTACAAATATGTCCCAGAGAGAAAGGCCACTATACAGAAGAACAAAATCCCCAGGGAGAGGAAAATTTTTATGAGACGGCGTACAAAAATTTCAAATCACCTAAACGAACTAATTGAAAGCAGTGAAAAATCCTGCCTGAAAATACAACTGCTGGAGATAGAAAAAATCTGCAACTCTCTCATGAAAAACAAAGAGCAGACAAAGAAGCCTGGGCTATTGACAATATAAAATCTAACCACAGAGCCTTCTACAAATTTGCCAAAGAAACAGCCTCAGTGCACTGCAGGGTAGGGCCACTCCTTGCAAAAGATGGTTCACTCGCAGGAAACCCAATGAGGATAAGTGAAATACTAAATGAGCAATTCAAAAGTGTTTTCACTCCACCCCTAGGGCACTTGCAAGTCAGCAATCCAGCTGACCTTTTTTACCACTGCAGATTTAAAAACAGAGGCAGTGATGATTGATTACATCAGTATAAAAGACAATGTAATAAGGGCTATCGATGAAATGAACCCAAACTCAGCTACTGGCTCTGATGGATTCCCAGCAATCCTTCTAAAAGCATGTAAGCAAGTCCTATCAAGACCACTGCAGTCCAGAGTTTCCTTGCAACTAACAAACTTCAAAGCAAGCTGAAGGAAGGTAAAATATGCCCTATTCATAAAAGAGATAGCAGAGCAGAGGCCAATAACTACAGAACTATCTCTCTGACCTCACACATCAGCAAAGTCATGGAATGAATAGTCAGCAGAAAAATAATCACTTTCCTTGAAGAAAATGACTTGCTGACTGACACCCAACATGGTTTCCAACCAGGAAGAAGCTGCCTGACTCAGCTCTTACAACACTACAACTGGGTGTCAAAACAGCTGCTCAACCACTCAAATGTGGATGTGATATATCTTGATGTTGCAAAGGCCTTCAATAAAGTCGATCATGAAAGGATATGTCACAAAGTGCATGTTCTTGGCATAGTTGGGAAATTGGGAGAATGGCTGCACAAGTTTCTGAAGGATAAAAGTCGGGTGGTAGCAGCTAATGGGGCCACCTCCAATGACACACACTATTCTGGGACCACTACTGTTCATAATAGCCCTCTTAGATATGCCCTCAGCCACACAGAGACCTATGATCACAAGTTATGCAGATGATACAAAAGTCTCACAGGTGATACAGAACTCTGAAGACGCTATGCACCTGCAATGTGAGTTGGATGAAATATACAAGTGGGCTGAAAAGAATAAGCATGCAGTTTAATGCTGGAAAGTTTCAAGCCTTGTGCTATCAGCATGCAAAACTAAATGCAATACCAATTAAATACACTAGACCTGGAGAGATTGCAATCCCAGAGACACAGTTAGTGCGAGATCTGGGCATTTACATGAGTAATGAAGCATCCTTCCATGTGCATGTTGCTAAGTTGGTAATGAAATGCAGGCGATTGACCAGATGGATTCTTAGAACTTTCAGTTTGAGAGATCAGGAAACCAGGATGATCCTCTGGAGGACATTTTTCCTAAGCTGCTTTGACTATTGCTCCCAGCTGTGGTCACCAACCAGTGTAAAATTAATTGCAGAACTTGGGGCAATCCAATGAAGCTACATGAAGAAGATAGCTTCTTTGCAGCATATAAGCCACTGAGAAAAACTCAAGAGATTAAGACTCTATTCCCTAGATCTATATAAATATAATTGATGTGTGTGTGTGTATGTGTGCATATCACCTAGGGTAATTTGTATAATTTAGATGAAAATGTGCCAAGAGAAATAACTCAAAGTGACCAGTGGCATGGACAGGAACAATAAAAGACACTATATCAAATACCATACAGGTTAACTTTTTCATTTATTGAAATTATTTTCCTTTGAGAAGAAATTTTCAAAATCACTGTGTAACAACTGCAGCCACTTCTAATCTTAAGAATAAGAATTTTCTGAAATTGACTAGCCATTAGGTCTGTTTATCCTTTTTGTCTTCAGATAAGAGAAGATAATCCCAATAAATCAGGAATTTATCTTACATGGTACTTTAGGTATCTTTACATTTATATATGAGTTTATTCATTATTTCGTGTTGCAAGACAGTGTAGGAGAGAGAATAGTGATGTCGTAGGAGAGAAATGTGTTCGCATGGATGATGGTACGCTTGCACTAAATGAGGCTGCAAAGAAAGAGGTCTGGAGATGCCACTACGATAGATTGCTTAATAAAGAGAATGAATGGGAGAAAGAAAGCTTGCCGTATGTCGACCCAACAGAGGGACCAGCTATCTGAGTTGATACTACCAGGGTACATAAAGCAATTAAGAGTATGAAGACAGGGAAAGCCCCTGGCCCATCAGGAATCACTGCAGAGATGCTCAAAATATCTGGCAATGTTGGCTACAGCCTAGTCACCCATATTACGAACCACGTGTTACACGAAGGAGTCATACCCAATGACTGGTGTAGCAGCACCATAGTCAACTGCTACAAAGGTAAAGGTGACACTTTAGATACAAATAATTACAGATGCATCAAGCTGTTAGATCAGGTTATGAAAGTTATGGAGAGGGTCATAGCCCAACTAATTAGGGAGCGAATCAATTTAGATGAGATACAGTTTGGGTTTGTGCCAGGTAAAAGCACTACTGATGCCATATTTCTAGTAAGACAGCTGCAGGAGAAATACCTAGCCAAGGATAAACCTCTGTACCTGGCTTTCGTTGACATGGAGAAAGCCTTTGACAGGGTCCCCCGATCCCTTATCTGGTGGTCAATGAGGA
>NC_068997.1:35142839-35144232 GCF_001194135.2 Octopus bimaculoides
CATGAGAAGACCCGGCAAGCCAAGTGAGATCGTTGCCAGTGCCCCTGGACTGGCTCTTGTGCGGGTGGCACATAAGATGCACCATTTTGAGCGTGGCCATTGCCAGTACCGCCTGACTGGCCTTCGTAGGATTTTCGAGTGAAATCGTTGCCAGTGCCCCTGGACTGGCTCTTGTGCAGGTGGCACATAATAAGACACCATTTTGAGTGTGGCCATTGCCAGTACCGCCTGACTGGCCTTCGTGCAGGTGACACGTAAAAGCACCCACTACACTCTCTGAGTGGTTGGCGTTAGGAAGGGCATCCAGCTGTAGAAACTCTGCCAAATTAGATTGGAGCCTGGTATTGCCATCCGGCTTAACCAGTCCTCAGTCAAATTGTCCAACCCATGCTAGCATGGAAAGCGGACGTTAAACGATGATGATGATGATTGGCCATTTGATAACACTCGAATTATGCACAGCTAAGCTAAGAATTTCTCTTGTTTTTAATCCCCACATTCATTCAAACCCATCTATTCTCTAAAATAATTCTTTCTAGCTTGTTCTGCCCCTAAAATGACTAACCTTGTTTCTCGGTTACATGTATATACATGTTTCGTATTTCTATTTAACATAATTCTTTCTTGTTTGCTCTGCTCCCTAAAATGACTCATTCTTGTCTGTGGTTGCTTTTGTAAACTGTAAACATTTATATTAATTCATCAAATAATTTCCAAATTGTTATCTCTCCCTCTAAAATAGTCCCATCCCTTGTTTCTTGACTACATATATATGTATCACCATCATCATCATCATCATCGTTTAACATCCACTTTCCATGCTAGCATGGGTTGGACGATTTGACTGAAGACTGGTAAAACCGGATGGCAACACCAGCCACCAATCTGATTTGGCAGAGTTTCTACAGCTGGATGCCCTTCCTAATGCCAACCACTCAGAGAGTGTAGTGGGTGCTTTTACATGTCACCCGCACGAATGCCAGTCAGGCAGAACTGGCAACGGCCACGCTCAAAATGGTGTATTTTATGTGCCACCGGCACAAGAGCCAGTCCAGGGGCACTGGCAAAGATCTCGCTCAGTAATCCTACGAAGGCCAGTCAGGCGGTACTGGCAACGGCTACGCTGAAAATGGTGTATTTTATGTGCCACACACACAAGAGCCAGTCCAGGGGCACTGGCAACGATCTCGCTCGGAAATCTTTACACATGTCACGGGCACAAGTGCCAGGAAGGCGACGCTGGGCACAGGTGCTATCCCGATCTCACTATTCGCTTGCCCCAATAAGTCTTCGCAAGCTGAGTTTCGTGTCCAATGAAGGAGATGACGTTGGCACAGGTGCCAGTCGTCGAATTTAGTTCGATTTCACTTGCCTCAACAAGTCTTCGCAAGCG
>NC_068997.1:35144552-35157539 GCF_001194135.2 Octopus bimaculoides
TGTTAGGGTGTGGCACTTTTTCACACAGCTATCCTCGTCCATTCTCACCACATGTCCATACCAGCGCAATCGTCTCTCTTGCACACCACAACTGATGCTTCGTATGTTCAGCTTTTCTCTCAAGATACTTACACTCTGACGGGTATGCACACTGACATTGCACATCCAACGGAGCATACTGGCTTCATTCCTTGCGAACCTACGCATGTCCTCAGCAGTTACAGCCCATGTTTCACTGCCATGTAGCATATTCTTCTGCAGGCTACCTCAAAGACGAGTGACAATGATCTCATCTTTGTGGCTGGAGATTTTAATGGGCATGTCGGACAGCAACCTGGTATCTTCCATGGTGTACATGGGGGCCATGGAGTTGGTGCTAGAAATGAAGTTCTGGAATTCTGCGATGCAAATAACCTATTGATCTGCAACACCAACTTCAGGAAGCCAGCCAGCCACCTTATAACCTATCAATCAGGTGACTCTGCTAGCCAGATTTATTCCATTCCCACTAGACAGCGGGATGCATAGTCGCTCTTAAATACAAAGACCTGGTGAAGAATGTACCCCCCAGCATAGACTAGTTATTAGTGACTTTAGACTCGAAGCCAGAAGGATGCCAGAAAGCTGACCAATCTGGAAAAGAAAGACTTGGAAGCTTAAGAACTCTTCACATAGTCAAAGATTTAGGGATATCCTTACGGAGAAATTTGATGATAGGGAGGAGGAACTATAGTCCTGTGTCATAGAAGGCAGCTGGGAATTCCTGCGAGACAGCTTGCTGAGCACCACAGACCAAATCTGTGGCTAGTGCAAAGTCCCTTCCAGACATAGGATAACATGGTGGTGGAACAATACTGTAGACAGGGCTATTAGAGCAAAGAAACAGGCCTGGAAGACCAAGGGTAGCAGGAGACTGTATCAGACAGCCAAAAGGGAAGCTAAGAGACAGGTATATATATAGCCAAGGGAGTAGCAGAAAAGAAGTTTGCCAATGTTCTGTGGCATGAGGACCAAAGAACTGAAGTATTTCAAATTCCATGTGAAAGAAAACCGTGATGTCATAGAAGAGAATGGTGTCTGCATGGATGATGGTGCCTTTGTGTTTAATGATTCTGCAAAGAATGAGGCTTGGAGATGCATTATGAAAGACTACTGAATGTGGAGAATGAATGGGAGGAGGAGAGTCAGCCAAAGGTTGACCCAATTGTGGGACCAGCTGTCTGAATTGACAATACTCTGGTAGATAAAGCAATTAAAGATATGAAGACAGGGAAAGCACCTGGCCCATCAGGAATCACCGCTGAGATGCTTAAAATGTCGGGCAGTATGGGTTATGTTTTTGTCACCCACATTTTAAATCAGGTAGTTCATGAAGGAGTTATAGCCAATGACTGGTGTAGCACCACCATAGTCAGCTGCTACAAAGGTAAAGGTGATGCTTTAGATAGAAATAACTACAAGGGTATCAAATTATTAGATCAGGTGATGAAAGTTACAGAGAAGGTCAAAGCCCAACTAATTAAGGAGAGAGTTAGACTAGATGAGATGCAATTTGGTTTTGTGCTAAGCAGAAGCACCATTGATACTATATTTCTGGTAAGACAACTGCAAGAGAAATATCTAACTAAATATAAACTTCTGTACTTGGCTTTTGTTGACTTGGAGAAAGCCTTTGACAGGGTCCCCTGATCCCTTATCTGGTGGTCAATGAGGAAACTGGGGAGAGACAAGTGGTTGGTAAGAGCTGTACAAGCCCTGAACAGGGATGCTGTCAGTAAGATGAGTGTTGGCAATGAGTATAGGGAAGAATTCCAAGTAGAAGTAGGGGTTCACCAAGGATCAGTCCTCAGCCTCCTCTTATTCATCATGGTCCTCCTGGCAATAACAGAGGAAGTCAAGACAGGCTGCCCCTGGGAGCTCCTCTATGCTGATGACCTTGCTCTAATAGCTGAGTCACTATTAGAACTAGAGACGAAGTTTAGGGTGTGGAAGCAAGGTCTAGAATCGAAGGGCCTTAAGGTTAACCTGGCAAAAACCAAAGTCCTAGTAAGTAGGAAGGCTGACAAATCATGAACCCCTTCAGGTAGATGGCCCTTGATTTGTAGTAAAGGTGTGGGTAGAAACTCCATAAGATGTACCCAGTGTAAGCTGTGGACACATAAAAGGTACAGCAATATTAAAGGAAGGTTAACCGGGAAGATAGTTTTTGTATGTGGCAGATGCACAGGAACAATAAACATTGAAGATGTACAGAAAATAGATTGTGCCACATGCTAGGAGGAAAAACTAGACGTAGTTAATAGCTTCCGCTACCTAGGCGACCAAGTCTGTAGTTGGGGTGGTTGCTCTGATAGTGTAGCGACTAGAATAAGAATAGCCTGGGCAAAGTTCAGGGAGCCCCTACCTCTGCTAGCAATTAAGGGACTCTCACTCAAGATAAAAGGTAGACTGTATGATGCATGTGTGCAAACTACCATGCTACACGGCAGTGAAACATGGGCCATGACTGCTGAGGACATGCATAGGCTTGAAAGAAATGAAGCTAGTATGATCCGTTGGATGTCTAATGTTAGTGTGCATATATGACAGAGTGTAAGTGCCCTAAGAGAAAAGTTGGACATAAGAAGCATCAAATGTGGTGTACAAGAGAGGTGACTGTGCTGGTATGGCCATGTGTTACATATGAATGAAGACAGCTGTGTGAGGAAGTGCCACTCCCTAACTGTAGAAAGAACCTGTGGAAGAGGTAGACCCAGGAAGACATGAGATGAAGTGGTGAAGCATGACCTCTAAACATTGGACCTCACAGAGGTAATGACAGGAGACCAAGACCTTTGGAGATATGCTGTGATCGAAAAGACCCGGCAACTAAAGTGAGATTGCAGCCATGGCTGATGCCAGTGTTGCATGTCCAGCCCATTTAAGAATATTCTTGATGCATCGAGTGATATGATATGCCTGAGAAGACCTGTTGAGTCAAGTAAAACCAAAATCATAACTGTAGCCAGTACCCCCTGACTGGCTCCCATTCTGGTGACACGTAAAATGCATCATTTAAACATGGTTGATGCCAGTGTCCCCTGACTGGCTCCCGTGCTGGTGGCACATAAAAAGTACCAGCCGAATGTGGCCGATGCTAGTACCCACTGACTGACTCCTGTGCCAGTGTTCATTGCCAGACCTGCCTGACTGGCTCTTGTGTTGGTGGCACATAAAAAGCACCCACTACACTCTCAGAGTGGTTGGCGTTAGGAAGGGCATCTAGCTGTAGAAACACTGCCTGATAATGAATGTGCCTCTAGGCTTCTTCTGAGGGTCTCAGTGGTTGGCGGGGCTAATACATATACATAAAACTCAGTTAACAATAGCTACAGTGTGTTTGTCTTTTGTAAAATAGAGTAGAAAAAGAATAAGAGTAAGAATTAGAACAAGCACGAGGATACAGGTGAAGTACATCTTAGTATAATGGTTTGCCCAAACCATTATTACTGGCTGATGTCTGTCGATTTCATATCCTCTCCACTTTCTTATTTGCTGTATAAATCAAGGATAAACTACCTTTTACCCCCACCCATATATAATACTCAATTGCGAGATTGCCACACAATAAATAGCACTTGGGTATGAATAACTGGGTACACTACCAGCTGTATATTGGATAGGTACTATCCCTTAGTTGGTTTTTCAAACTCTAACTCACACACACACACACACACATATATATGTATGTATATATGTATATAGATAGGGATAGATGGCTAAGCAGGTAGGTAGGTAGGCAAATAGGATGGGAGAGTTACAGAGTGACATTCTTAATCACATTACCATGTCTGCACCTATATTAAATAGTATATCTATCAACAGAGTTGTGCGATATGAATTCCATCTGTAATTTTGTGATAAAAAGTCTTGTAGCAGCTATGTCATTGCTATACTTTAACAAATATGACTGAACTTTTACAATATATCTTTAGTGATGTAGATACATGAACAAATTAAAAAGTGAAATTAACTGTTGTTGTTGCTGCTGTTGTTGTTGTTTAGCCACATATCAGGTGGGAAGAGATATTTGATAATGTAGTACATAATAGGAGCAGACCTGTGAATAAAAGCATTCTATTTATGACCATTCCAGCTTATTTTCCAACATCTGAAAATGTTATATGTAGTACTAAATTATTAAATATGGCATCCCTTTCTTATAGTGACAGGTGTGACTTGAGAGAGATTCAGTTACTATTCTTAGCAATTTAAGCAACAATATAGAGATCGTATCACTAGATCTATTTTTTTAAAGCTTTTTCTGTACAACTTTTGAAAACTTATTGTTTCTTCTTCTTGAGATTTTAATTATTTTGTTAAAATCATTGTCCTATATTTGTTGGAGTTTATACAAGCAGGTACCCAAAAGTAACTGGAAACGTTCTGTGTGGGACAAGCCCATTGTAGTTCAGGCTTCTGCTGCTAGAAGCCACTTGATGCAACCCTCAGGCATCAGTATATCAACTGGTGTCATTGAGTGTAGTCCTACTGCTACTTGGTGCATCTTTGCTTTGCAGTGCTTCTCCCCTGTTCATTGATTTTTGTGATGGCTGAAATGAAGGAACAGTGTGCTTCCATGAAATTCTGTTTCCTGCTGGGGAAACAGCTGCCAAAACAGTTGTAATGCTTCTAACAGCTTACAAGGATGCTGTCATGAGCAAAACACAAGTTTACGAGTGGTTTTAATGCTTTAGAATGGTCACTCATTGCTTGAAGACCAACCTCATTCAGGGCATCTGTCGACTGCCCAAACAAATGAAAACATCATGCACTGATCCTGGAGGACCATCACTGAACAACTGACGAACTTGTTGATATAACTGGTGTGTCCTAGAGCTCCTGCCAATGAATTTTGAGCAAGGAATTACAAATGAAAAGAGTTGCAGCAAAATTTGTGTCTCCCTTGTTCATGGAAGATCAAAAGCAGCCATGACTGAATGCATGTCATGATCTGAAAGAAGAGTTGGACATTGATTCAGACCTTTTTTGAAGATCATAACTGATGATGAAAGCTGGTGCTATGGAATTTGCAAATGTGTAAGAGGTGAAGAAAGAATTGACAGAGACGTTAGAAAGCATCACTTCACAAGAGTTCCAGGAATACTTTGAACAATGGAAAATGCATCTTGACTGATGCATTGCTTCAAATGGAGAATACTTTGAAGGCAATAAAAGAGGAAACATGTAAAACTAAGTGAATAAAATAATTTTACAAAATTCCAGTTTCTTTTGGGTATCACGTAAATTGTATAGATTTAACAAATTTCTTGAGTAAAATAAGAAAAAAGAAAGTTTTTTGCTTGATCATTGATCTTCTAAATTATTAATGGCCTTTAGTGTCTTTAATGATATTTAATATTATGAACCTTTCACCTTTTCTTTCTTTTCTACAATTGTGCAGCTCAGTGGAGATGCCTGGAGATGTCCACATTGCCGTCATCAACAAACAGGAGCAATAAAGAAGTTACGACTATGTTCCTTGCCTGAAATTTTGGTTGTTCATTTGAAACGTTTTAAACAGGTTGGTTTTAAAAGTGTTTTAGAAAGTCAGTTTAATGCAAGTAAGTTTACTTTTTTACTTATATTTCAATAATTCAGGGTTAAAACCCCTTTATCAATTTAAAATGGTGGATGGTGCTAAGCTGATATCTTTTGTGCAGAAAAATGAAGATAAGAGGAGGATGTTTACAATCTATTGGTATTGTTACGATGGCCAATGAGTTTCATGCAGTTAATCTCTATTTTTGATAAATGGATTTAATCTATTAATGAGGTTGACCCCTTTAATCCACGAATTTCCTATGTTCCTTCCATTCACTGATTTTGATAATGACTAATGTCTTTGGTATAATGTTTCTCCAGATGTTCTTTTAATGCAAGAGGGAATTGTTTGGATATGCTCTTCAATACAGCTTTCCAGATTAATGTAGTTTGTAGACTGTGCTCCTTTTATTGAAACTACTATATTTATTGAAAACTACATAATAACACCATGTAAGTCCTGAAATACACAATGTTAATAGAGCAGCTGACTATTGTGCATATATTGCTGTTATTTACAGGCCAGTCACCAGGCAGTTATTTTTTAATGTGGGCCCAAAATATGTCAGTTTTGTGTTAATCTCCTCCCTGAGGATTGCACTAGTGGAAAGGATGTGTTATCATTGGAGATTTAATGATATGTTATTGTCTAGCAAAGGATGTTGTATAGCTGTTAGCCATTAGCATCCTTTAGAACTGCTTAGCATAAGTACATAAACTATTAAATTTTGACCAAAACTTCATTTTAACCCAACAGTCCTACAAGCTTAAACATGATATAGATGCTACATTTTGCAGAAAATCTGATTGCTTAAAATGGATGTCAGCTTACTTATCTCTACTAGGTTTCCAACCAATATGGACAGATCTGCTTTTCTCTCAATTGATGAGAGGCATGGTACAGTGAATAAAAGAAGAAATGACTGAGCAATGAATGGTATCAAATAGGCAAGAGGGGTAGTAGATGGTGACCTAGCAGGTATAAACTGACAAAGTGCAGATGTAGATATTTAATATACATTCCAGTTTCTATTACTTCCCCTCACCATTTTAATGTATATTTCATCATGCATGGTTGTTTGCCATTTCCATTGTGAGACAAAACTACTTGAGATCATGTCTTCTTCAGCTTCCCTTTTCCGCAGGTTTCATTCACTTTCAACACTTGGCACTTCCTTATGCAGCTCTCCTCCTTCATGTGCATCACATGCCCATACCAGTACTGTCTTCTCTCTTGCACACTATCTAATTTCTCTTTTAATCACAGACCTATGACTGTACCCATATTTTTATCTACTCCTTCTTTGTTTTTGATACTCTTAATTATTTCTTTCCTTAGTAATTCTTTATTGTCTCTTTTAATATTTACATTTTAGCCAATTAGTGGTTTTGTTTTGATTTTATTGATCATGAGATAATTGTTCAAATTTCATTCCAGGTGAAAATGCAACGCAATAAAGTTGATATTCTGGTTGATTTTCCAATGTGGAGTTTAGATCTCAGTCAGTATTTGGTAAATTCTAGTAAATGGAATCAGCATATGCATGATGGCTATTCTTCAACTTTTGATGAAAGCCTTAGAGATGTTTATGATTTGTTTGCTGTATGCAACCACTATGGAAATATGATTGGAGGTCATTACACAGGTAAGTTATATTTTATAACTATTTCTTCATTTGGAACTTATTAATTTTTTAAAGTTGATATTAACTTTCATGAATGATGGAGCACAAGTGAGTTGGGATAGTGGTTGGGTATTTTAAAAGCATCTGTAACCTAATTTAGGAGGCTCTCATGCCAGATAGGGTTGAATGCTTTGCTGATGTCAAGTATAAGAAATTGTCTTTCCTGAAGTGAGTGGGTAGAATTCTATATTAGATCTGGATATTTGTAAGTCATAGTATTCATCATAGAGATTAAGAAGAAACATTTTAATTTTGGTATGTTGGAAGGCTCTTGGTCAGTAATTGGAAGGATCAGAAATGTTTCCCTTCCTAACGATGTGATGTGTTGTAATGTGTTTTCACAAAGACTGGGATAGTTCTTTGTAAAGTTCAAATAAGAAAAAAGTTGTAATCACTTTACTAGCCTTCCCACTCTTACTATTACTGTAATGATTATTTCTTTTGAGATGCTAGCTCAGCAAGATGCACAGCTTTTGCTCTTTAGAAATGTATTTTTCATGAATACTAAATAAACCACATAGTATTTTTGTCATTTTCTTATTAAATAATGGAACTTTAACCACATTGTTTACATTGATGTATTTATATATGAAACATTGTAACTTACAGAACTGGCTCTGAATTCTGTAGAAAATCTATAGAAATAAACTTAAAAATGAGAATATCACATTGCTAGCACAAAAAGTAAAACACAATATTAACTTGTAAACCTTTAATATACTTGGTTGTAAATTATGGTTGCCAAATGAAATATTGTGTCCTTGCTAGCAATTAATATTTATGTAAGTGCAAGCTATGGACACATACAAGAGGTGCAGTGAAATAATAGGACGGTATCCGAGAAGTTAGTGTTTGTATGTGGAAGATGCACAGGAGGCATAAAAACTACAGATACTTGGGAAATCAGTTCCCTCAAATATTCCGGAAGCTCCTAAGAGGCAGTGGTTAATTTCTGCTACCTAGGGGAGCTTTTACCTCTGTTGGCAATCAAAGGTCACTCTCTCCAAATGAAAGTAAGATTGTATGAGGCATGTATATTAGGGTGGAGTGAAAATAAAACATTGTGAAAATTGAAAATGCCTGAGGGCTAAAATGTTGCTATATTTCATTACTAGAAAAATGCTAAATTTTTGCTGATATCAATCAAGAGCATTTGCTCCCTCAAGCCCCCTAAACTCCGAAAATGGGGGATTTTTGTAAATTTTTTACAATAGTGGAGTTTTGGAGGTTTGAGGAAGTAAATGCCTTTGACTGATCTAAGAAAAAATATTGCATTTTTCTAGTAATAATATATAGCAAGATTTTAGACTTCAGACATTTTCAATTTCCACAATTTTTTATTTTCACTCCACGCTAACACACTTGTATGTGTGTGCAGGTATATAAATTGTGTAATCTAGGGTGGAGTGAAAATTAAAATTTGTGGAAATTAAAAATGCCTGAGGTCTAAAATCTTGCTATATATTATTACTAGAAAAATGCTAAATTTTCACTTAGATCAGTCAAGGCATTTATTCCCTCAAACCCCACAAACTCTGCTCTTGTAAATAATTTACAAAAATCCCCCATTTTCAAAACTATGGGGATCTGAGGGAGTAAATGCCTTTGATCTCAGCAAAAATTTGGCATTTTTCTAGTAATCAAATATAGCAACTTTTTAGCTCTCAAGTATTTTCAATTTTCACAGGTTTTTCTTAAATATTTTTGCTCCACCCTAATGTATATGAACAGCAGTGTTACATGGTAGTAAGATGTGAACTCTGAATGCAGAAGATTAGAGAGGAATGAAGCTAGTATGCTCCACTGGATGTGCAATATCAGTGTATATGAGCAACAGAGTGCTAGTGTATTGAGAGAAAAATTTGGCATAAGAGGAATGTGATACATATGGGTGTAGACAATTGCATAAAAAAGTGTCGAACACTTAAAGTGGATGGAAATTATGGAAGAGAGAGACCCAAAGAAACATGGGATGAAGGATTGAAGGCTGATCTCAAGAGGCTGAGCATCACAAAGGAGATGACAAAGAACCAAGATAACTGGCGCCTTGGTGTACTCAAGAAGACCAGTCCACCAAAGCTACTGCCACATAAGCACTGGTGCTAGTACCACATAAAAAGCACTGGTGTAGATACCACATAAAAAGCACTTATGTTGATACCACATTAAAAGCACCCATTACACCCTGTAGAGTGGTTGGCATTAGCAAGGCCCTCCAGCCATAGAAACCATACCAGAACAGACAATGGATCCTGATGCAGCTCACAGCCTTACCTACTCCTATCAAGCCAGCCAACCCATGCCAGCATGGAAAACAAACATTAAATAATGATGATGATGTTAATGTTGTACCAATATATAAATTGGTCTATCCAATAGTGTTACACCACTAAACTTAATGGATATTTAAGCAATGTGTGCATGGATAGTTGATGGGTTGGATGTGATGCTGATGAAAAAACAATAACTCTTGAAATATATATATATACACCCATTACCCTTCTTTTTTTTTACCTTCAATCGCATTGTTTAAATAGATGTATTCATATACAAAACGTCATAATCTTCAGTGTTGGCTCTGAAATCTATAGAGATAAACTTTAAAATTTAATAAATAGATAAAATTTTAGCCGTGAAACAGAATTTTGCTTTGCAGATATAATATTTCTGAATTGAAAAATTGGGAAAAATGATGGCAAAACATTTTTCTGTACAAAATGCAATAAATAAAAACATAATTATACTGTAGATATTTTTCTTGTTCTACTTATTGGAGATGTGTGAGCACAAGTTAAAATCCTTTTCTTTATACTGGCTGCATTTGAACCAAATACATTAAAAAAGTAAAGTTAGCTTATTTTTTCTAATCAGTTCCATTCTATGGTATATAAGTGCTTTAATGAAACACAAGTGCAGACATCTATTGCTATTCTATAAATGAAAAATAGAAATACTAGTAAACATTTTCTTTGTGATAAATGCCTATATAAAATACATACTTTAAAAAACTGTTTACTTTGAGAACAAGAGAACTATGATGTTTGTCATGTTGTCTAAGATTTTGCACTCCTAAATTCTAATATGTTTAGTAATAAAGATTTCTTAATTATAGTTGTTTAACTCCAAATCAGTTTTAATTGAGCAAACATAATTAAAAACATTCCATTTCTTTCTAACATGATACATGTAGGGTTACATCTTGTAGTGTGTCTCTCTTTTATCTTTTACTTGTTTCAGTCATTTTGACTGCGATCATGCTGGGGCACCACCTTGAAGGTTTTAGTCAAACAAATCAACCTCAGGACTTAATTTTTAAAGCCTGGTACTTATTCCATCGGTCTCTTTTGTTAAACCACTAAGTTACAGGGGTATAAACACATCAACACTGGTTGTTGAGCAATGGTGGGAGACAAATACAGATACAAAGACACATATATATATATATATACATATGGTGAGTTTCTTTCAGTTTCTATCTCCCAAATACACTCACAAGGCTTTGGTTAGTCCAAGGTTATACTAGAAGATACTAGCTCAATGTGCCACACAGCAGAACTGGACCCAAAACAATATGGTTGGGAAGCAAACTTCTTACTACATAGTCACACCTGTGTCCTTCTTTTTTTCAAAATAGTAGGTTGTAATTTGGGAGAGATGTAATTGTTATTTCTAGCAGGTCAAGTAACTGTATATCTACTCAACTAATTTAACTGATTTCATTTTCATTAGTGTGTCTCTTCTAATTTATTTGATTACGGTCTGGATGGAAGTGTGTATTGTCTGTGTGTTTGTTTATTTTATGATTGATTTTTGTAAAGTGTTTAACAATGATTGTCATTCAATATAAATCTAAAGATGTGATACAATGGTCTATTACAAAATTTATTGATTCTATAAGCATTTCTATATTAGAATTTACTGTGCAGTTTTTGGTTTAGAATGATCTTCAACTGGTGGGTAGGATATTTCTTTGGATTTTATTTGGTGTATAGTCATGTGTGTTACTGTGGTAGTGTGTATTTATTTGTTCATCTATTTCAATTTTATCAATGTTAATCCCATCTTTTGTAGTATGATTCTTGGATACCTCTATAACTATCTTGATTATATGTACCAGTTGATATTTGTTTGTTGTTTTTTGTTTTGTTTTTTTAATTTTGATACGGTGGTTGTGAATGTTATTGATGCATCTGATGAAAATCAAACCAACCAAATTTAAAAAGGGAGGACATTATAATGGCCCAGGTTACATTATGCTAGACTAATTACTAGTTGAATGATGAAAAGTAAATTGCCTTGTGGTTAAGAAGCTCATTTTGCAACCACATGGTTTCAGGTTCAGTCACACTTGCACTTTGGGCAAGTGTCTTCTGTTATAGCTTCAGGCCAACCAAAGCCTTGTAAGTGAATTTGTTAGACAGAAACTGTTTTTAAGCCTATTATATATGTCTTTGTATTTTTGTTTACATTTTGTGTCTTTGTATTTTTATTTGTCCCCCACCACTGCTCAACAACTGGTGTTGGTGTATTTACATCCCTGTAATTTAGCAGTTCAGTGAAAGAGACTGATAGAATAAGTACCAGGCTTTAACAAAAAATGAGTACTGGGATTGATTCATTCAACTAAAATTTTTCATGGCAGTGTTCCAACATAGCCACAGTGATGACTGAAACAAGTAAGCGGAAAAATTCTGAAATGAATTATGCATTTCAATTCACTAAATATTTTACTTTCAATATATTCTTAAGTTCAGTAAATGTGGATTTATTTAAATATGTTTTTGTGTTTTTTTTTTTTTGGTTTTTTTTTTGTCTTTGTTCATTTTCAGCATTCTGCAAAAATCCTGTGGATGGTTCTTGGTATCAGTTTGATGACACTCAAGTAAAACCAATTTCAAAAAAGGAGGTTGTAACAAAAGCAGCTTATTTATTGTTTTATCAGCATCGTGGGTTATTTAAGCATCAGAAGGATGAGTTGCTAACTGGAACACATTGGATATGTACTTTACATGGTGCATCTTCAAGCTTAGATTGTCCATCAGATCCTCCTCCAAGAACAACTAGTTACTCAATATACCAAAGTCCAGCACTGTCATCCAATCAAACATCATCCTGTCTGCCAGATTCTGCAGTAAGAATAAACCCTTATGATCATCCATGTTCATCTCCTCCTGTACATTTTGTTAACAGTACAACATTTCAGAGTACTCGTGGGATCCAAAAAATTCATACCAACAGCAGTAATTGTAGCCAACAGTCACTTAAAACATCTGAGGAAGAACGCAGTTTTAAAATATCTGCAGAAGGACATCAGAATCAGAAAACCAGTAAGATTGTACTTCATTTTAACTTCAAATGCTTTTGATTTCATTGTATATAGATATATATAAATATGTATGTGTATATGTGTGTGTGTGTGTGTGTGTGTGTATCATCATCATCATCATCATCGTTTGATGTCCACTTTCCATGCTGGCATGGGTTGGATGGTTTGACTGGGGACTGAGCCAGATGGCTGCACCAAGCTCCAATCTGATCTGGCAGAGTTTCTACAGCTGGATGCCCTTCCTAACACCAACCACTCCGAGAGTGTAGTGAGTGTTTTTACATGCCACTGATATGGGGGCCAGTCAGGCGGTACTGGCAACGGTCACGCTCAAATCGTGTTTTAACGTGTCACCTGCACATGAGCCAGTCCAGTGGCACTGGCAACGCCCTC
>NC_068997.1:35158228-35159948 GCF_001194135.2 Octopus bimaculoides
TTGTGTTCATATATGGGCCGGTATGGGAACGAGGTTTGCTCCAGTTTATGTGAACTCGGTGATGGGTTACTTGGAACAAAAACTCTACCAGGAAATAGAAGAGAGATATAACACCGAATTTAGGAAGTTTATAGGAAAAGCATGGAAGAGATACCTGGACAATTGCTTTATAATCTGGACCAAACCTCAAAGCACTGTGGAAGAATTCAACACCCTCCTGAACAACCTACACCCATCCATCCAATTTACAAAGGAGATGAGCAGTAGCAAATTACCATTTCTAGATATAATGGTAGTTAAAAGGGACACCACCATTACCACAGATATATATTACAAACCCACAGACACACACCAATACTTGAACTTTAAATTGTGCCATCCACCCCATACAAAACGCAACATTCCATACTGCCTAGCCAGGAGAATATGTACTATTGTAGAGGATATAGAGACCAGATTGGCACAGATTGGTTAGAACTATTCGATTTATGGCCCCTCCCCATAAATCTTTACTGCAGTAACATAGATGGTTGTCCCATTAAAAACAAGTCTTCAGAAGAACTGAAGAAAAAATTGAAAAAGATGTTCCCGCTAGTGTTATCAGAGGATTTAGGTCTATGTAGAAAGACAGAAGCCTATTTCCAAGTAAGTGAAAACACTGTACCTGTAGTTAAAGGAAACCGAAAAGTACTGTTCACAGCCATTGAAACCATAAATGAAGAGTTGGACGGACTCACTCGAAGTGAATGGCACCCACAATATGTGTTTAAAAAATTAATAAGATTAGGCTGTGTGCCAATTACTCGACAGGATTGAGCAACTGCTTAAAAACATACCACTACCAATCCTGACTGCAAAGGACATTTTTTCAAAATTAAATGGTCAAAAAGATTTTCAAAATTAGATCTGTCTTAAACCTATTTACAGATAAAAGTATTTGACCATAAATACACACAGAGGATACACATAATTACCATTTGGATTAAAAGTAGCACCAGCAATATTCCAGCATATCATGGACACTATGTTATCTGATTGTGGATTTGCAATCCCGTACTTGGACAATATTTTGATTAAGAGTAATTCTCGTGAACAGTATGTGGAACACCTAAAAGCTGTGTTTAAGAAAATTGAAGTTTTCGTGAATTCTTTCAACTTCCAATTAAGTACTTAGGGTAAATAATTGATAAAAGTGGTAGAAGTTCTGACCTGTCGAGGGCAGACTCAATAAGGAATATGCCTGCACTTACAAATATTCCAACTTTACAAGCATTTCTTGGGTTGGCAAACTATTATCAAAACTATATTCCTAATATGCACAAGTTAAGAGTTCCATTGAACGACATTAAAAAAGGGAGTAAAGTGGAATAGGTCCACTAAATGCCAGAACACTTTTGAAGAAATAAAAAAATTCGGATCTATTTTAAAACGGGGGCCACAGTATTTTCTTAACGAAACACTTTGAAACTTGGAACGCTGGTAGAATGTGTCATATAAAACATCTTTTTCTCTTAGTCTTCTTAATAAAAAAAAGAAATCCCTAAGTTATTCCATGTTAAAGTTGTCATATTTCTGTAATTTCAACCAATCACTGACGTCCATTCAGCCGATATACATTAAGTGCCGACTACATAAACAAACGATTCTGAAACAATTCTATCGGTGATAAAATTATTATTTCCTTGTCAAAAAATGGCTGAAGCATATTGGCAGTAGCTAA
>NC_068997.1:35159958-35163163 GCF_001194135.2 Octopus bimaculoides
AATAAAACGAAGAAAAAAAAAGAAAATGAAAAAAGCAAATAAAACGAAGCTATGGAGATTAAATACGCTTTACACCGCTTAATCAGCCAAAGGAGTAAATGTAAACAACTGAATACTTGTCAGTGATTGGTTGAAATTAACAAAATAAGACAATTTTTTACATGAAATAAATTCGAATACAAAAATATTTTTCTGTTCTATAACACAAAATAGATAAGTATATGAAGTTTGAAAGTCTTTCGGTACCAAAAACACTACGTAAAACATTAATGAAAACTGTGGCCCCCGTTTTAAAATAGATCCAAAAATTCTAATCTCAGACATGTCGTTAGCACATTACGATCCTGAAATGGACATCATTGTAGCGTCTGATTCTTCCAAGCACAGTTTAAGTGCAGTTCTACTTCATAAATACAAAGACGGAAGCACAAAAACAGTGGTTCATGTTTCGCACTTGCGGCAGAGAAGTGATTTTGTCAAATTGAAAAGGAGGCCATAGCAATTATTTTTACTGTTAAAAAATTTCACAAGTTTCTGCGTGGCAAAAGTTTTTTATTGCAAACAGATCATAGACCTTTGTTGTCAATTTATGGATCTAAAAACGGGTTACCAACTCATACTGTGAACCACCTGCAACATTGGGGTGTGATATTATTAAATAATAATTTCAAAATGCAATACATTCTATCGAAAAAAATCAGTCATGCAGACTGCCTCTAGAAATTAATTCCAAAGAATATGGAACCACTTGGAGAGACTGTTATAGTCAGGCTACAGACAGAAAGTGAAATTAAAAGTGTTACGACAAATGTTATCCAAGAACTACCAGTAACAGCACAGGATATAAGAATGAAAGCTGTAGGTGATGAGTATATTATGAACACTAAAGAAGCTTTGAAAAATAAACAGAATAAAAATTCAGATGCCAGTTTTTCAATTTGGACCAATATTCTGATATATGCCCAAAGGGTGGTGGTTCTAACTACAGTACAAAAGGTGTATTGCAGCAATTTCAAAGCGGACATCCAGGAATGACAAGGATGAAGGCTCTGATGAGGAGTTATGTCTATTGGCTGTCTATGGACCAAGATACCAAAACCTTGGTGAGAACATGCCAATGTTGCATGCTTGCGGCCAAAGTCCCGTCGGTAAAATATCAGTCATGGCCAGAGATGGAGAACCCATGGTCTAGGTTACACATTGACTATGCTGGACTGGGAAATGGTGCTTACTCCTTTAATCATAGTAGATAGCTGTACTAAGTGGCTGGAAGTTTGCAGGTGCTATAGACCAACCTCTATGCTAGTTTCAGACAACAGAATGCAGTTCTCTGGGTATGGATTCAAGAACTTCTGTAAAAGGAATGCAATAAAGCATATTTTCACTTCACCCTACCACCTAAGGTCAAATAGGCAGGTAGAAAGATTTGTGGACACCTTTAAGAGAGCATTAGGAAAGTGAGGAATGAATTAAGTAACGATGAAGCTCTGACAAATTTCTTAAGAATATACAGAGTGGCCCCCCAATCTAAGAACAAATTCAGGGAAGTCTCCCACAGAATTGATGTTTGCAAGCAGAATAAAATCCATTTTGATAAGCTATTACCAGAGAAGAAAAGACGTAAAGGAAATACAAAAGAGCCAATGAAATATGTTGGGATAGGTGATAAAGTACATATCAAAACCTATAGAAATGGTAAAGAGGGCTGGGAAAATGGCCTTGTTACCAGAAAAGTTGTAAGTATGATATATCTTATCAAAAAGTAACACGGTAATAGTCTTGTAAAACCAGCATGAGAAAAAGAAAGCAGACAGAACATCTTAAGATAATGTTGAAGTGAAAGAGATACTAAAAAAAAATATGTATATAAATAAAAAATTTCTTTATTCCTTTCGAACACAAAATCTCAAAAGGGGAGACGTTATGCAAGAGTACAACACCCCTGGCAAGAATGGACTGGACAACTACCTATAAATGGTATCAGTCTGAGTAAGTGAGGTAGTTTGTACTAGTTCCACAGTTCATGTGTTGAAAGTTGAAAGTTTATAGTTCAAGTTGGCATGTTGGATTGTTGGTTCTTAAAAGATTGTTGTTACATTCCATGTGATTATTGCTGTTTGTTTTGATTATATTGTTATTACACTATTGCAATGTATTCATGTATCCATCAAAATATATCAGTAACAGACAGATCTAGAGACAGAAATTGCCATTTATGTATGAGATATATATATATGTATATGTATAAAACTGAGAATGTGTCTGTCTGTATCTGTGCATCACTAAAACTCGAGAACTACCCAACTGATTTCATTCAAATTTTACACATGCCTTACTTAGCGTCCATGCAGTGTCATGGGCCAAAAATATTTTCAACTTCTTGCCTAATGAGAGCCCAGCGCAATCTTTTATCTTTTACACATTTCAGTATTACATGTCAAATGTGAAACCATAACATCTCTGTTGTAATGTGAGATAATACTTTCAATTTTAATAGTTTCACTGTAAATACTTTCAATATGTAAATAATATATACATTGTGAAACTATTAATACTGAAACTATCATCTCACATATACACATGCATACATATATTTATATATATTCCATTCCTCCAGCATTCGCTACCTTACCTCATCTGGCCTAACGGCCCTCCATGTTTGTTTTCATTTGGCTTGTTGCATGTCTCCACTGTCCTGTTTTTGTTACCAACTTTGACCCTCTGCAAATCCCAAATTTTATTTTGGCTCACAGGAGCAACTGCCTTTTCGAAGCCTCATATTGTCATTAATTGCTCGAAATGAGGAGTATATGGACACCCGACAACTGATGATGGGTCGTTTTTTATGTTACTTGTCTTGTTTTCCATTTGTTTCTCTCGTTCGCATACCAAAGTTTGTCTTCATATTTCATGTTGTTTACATTTTGTGACTTCCTGTACTTATATATGCATATATATATATCATCATCATCATCATCATCATCATCGTTTAACGTCCGCTTTCCATGCTAGCATGGGTTGGACGATTTGACTGAGGACTGGTGAAACCGGATGGCAACACCAGGCTCCAGTCTAATTTGGCAGAGTTTCTACAGCTGGATGCCCTTCCTAACGCCAACCACTCAGAGAGTGTAGTGGGTGCTTTTACGTGTCACCCGCACGAAAACGGCCACGCTCGAAATGGTGTCTTTTATATGCCACCCGC
>NC_068997.1:35164390-35165714 GCF_001194135.2 Octopus bimaculoides
ACCACCAGATAAGGGATCGGGGGACCCTGTCAAAGGCTTTCTCCATGTCAACGAAAGCCAGGTACAGAGGTTTATCCTTAGCTAGGTATTTCTCCTGCAACTGTCTCACTAGAAATAAGGCATCATTAGTGCTTTTACCTGGCACGAACCCAAACTGCATCTCATCTAAATTGATTCGCTCCCTAATTAGTTGGGCTATGACCCTCTCTGTAACTTTCATAACCTGATCTAACAGCTTGATGCCTCTGTAATTATTTGTATCTAAAGCGTCACCTTTACCTTTGTAGCAGTTGACTATGATGCTGCTACACCAGTCATTGGGTATGACTATGTACATATATGTCTGTGTATATGCATATACATATATATTATTTATATTATATGATTGAATGCCATGCATCCATTTCCAAGTAAGTTATATATATATATATATATATATATATATAAAGAAAGAAAAGGATAAAGAGACCAATGGCAAAGTTAGAATTATATTTTATGGATAAAGTCTTAAAGCTGTTTCAGGGAAAATCCAATGTATCCCTTCATCGGAGACGGTAATAGTAGAAGAATGGATTATTACATCTATAAGAGCAGAGTTGTAGTAGGAAGTGAGAGCGATGCGTAGAAGAAAGAACAAATAAGAAAAGTACTTGGAGTATAGTTCCATTCCAACAGTAAACATCCATGTAAAGAATCCTTGTGGGTATTTTCCGGAGATAATTGTAGTAGCAAAGGTGGATATATATCATATCTTATCCGGAGTACTCTGTGCATTGTTTACTCAAAGGATAGCCCAAATCAAGTGATATATATATATATATGTGTGTGTGCATAAACACACACACACATATATTACTCCACCATCCCCGGTTTGTGGCCTTCTAATTGTAATCCTATGGATTACTATGTGTGAGGTGTGGTTGAGAAAGACACCAACTGCTCTGCCTGCAACACCACAGCTGAGCTGGTGACCAAGGTCAAGAAGGGATCTTTTTTAAAACGGGGGCCACATTTTTCATTAACGAAACACTTTGAAACTTGGAACACTGGTAGAATGTGTCATATAAAACATCTTTTTCTCTTAGTCTTCTTTAAAAAAAAAGAAATCCATAAATTATTCCATGTTAAAGTTGTCGTATTTCTGTAATTTCAACCAATCACTGACGTCCATTCAGCCGACATACATTAAGTGCCGACTACATAAACAAACGATTCTGAAACAATTAATCCTAACCCTAACCCTAGGGTTAGGGTTAGGGTTAAAGCAAATTTAAAATGAAAAAAGCAAATAAAACGAAGAATCGTTTGTTTATGTGGTCGGCAC
>NC_068997.1:35165901-35171725 GCF_001194135.2 Octopus bimaculoides
CTTGGAAGGAACAGTGGATTAGGAATCACCTATAGTGTATGAACAGATGCTTCACTTTATTGGCATTTTATTTTGGTAACAAATATTTGCAAGCATTCCTTTTAACAAAAGAGTTTCTTTGTACTTCAGTATATATGTATATCTTTTTCTTCTTTTTATTTAGTGGCATTCTTTCTAGAAAGTGGGAGTTGGTTTCTAACAAAGAAATATATATGTATGCATGCATATGTATGTATGTATGTGTGTGTATATATATATATATATATATATATATATATATATATACACAAATAATATATGAGTATATGCATGCACACACACACATAGACATCTGTAAGTAGAGGGAGTATGTGTTACAGATAGTGTGGTTTAAGCAACATAACTAATCAAACCCACATCTCAGCTATGGAGACACATTCGTATACATTGATAAATATGAGATGGTATCAAAAAGTTCCTAGACTAGTTCTGTAATGCACCAACAGATGGCAGCACATGGTTGCATGCACGGTGAGAGCTAACAGTGACCTTCATGGGACAGTGTGCCAAGTGACAACACTGTATTTACTTCAAAAGTTGTGAAATTTGTTTTTGTGATGATGTGTATGCTGTTGTCTGTTATTTTGTCATGGACAGGAACAAAGAGCCAACATCAAATTTTGCATTAGACGTGATGCAGAGACATTGAGCATGCTTTAGAAGCTTATGGTGATGAGGCAATAGGCCATATGGAATGTTTCAAGTGGTACAGATGCTTCAAAAACAGAAGAACATCACTAGAATACAATCAACAGTCTGGAAGACCTGCCACAAGCATCACCCCCAGAAATGTAATATTGTGCACTGAGAATTTGTCCCCCAGGGCCAGATCATTAATCGAGAGTTCTAATGTGACATTTTGAAGCATTAGAGGGAGGACATTTAGTGAAGATGACTGGTTCTGTGGAGCATTACTGAAGTTTTTTCTTTTTCTTAGAATTATATATATATAAAGTGTAGTATGTTGCCACTTAAGTGTGGCTGACCCCTAGGGGTGGATGTTACTGTTGCTTTTAGCCCCAGGAGGACATCTCCTCCAGCTGGCTTATCGACACACGACTGTGTCCTGTTTGCCAAGGGAAGTTATCCCTCTCACCTCGATCTGCAGCACGAACGTATCCGGATTTCAGGGTCATCAGCTGTCGGACGCCGACGAAGGGAAATAACCCTGAAATCCGGATACGTTCGTGCTGCAGATCGAGGTGAGAGGGATAACTTCCCTTGGCAAACAGGACACAGTCGTGTGTCGATAAGCCAGCTGGAGGAGATGTCCTCCTGGGGCTAAAAGCAACAGTAACATCCACCCCTAGGGGTCAGCCACACTTAAGTGGCAACATACTACACTTTATCGTGCAGTTACTGTTAATACTTCATTTAGAGAATTAACATTGCTTATATATATATATATATATATGTATATGTTTTTTTTTTTTTTTTTTTTTTTTTTTTTTTTTTTTTTTTTTTTTTTTTTTTTTTTTGCGCAGGTGAACAGATAACAAATCCTGGAACCAGAACTGAATTGAAGAAATTTGCTACTATCGCTCGAACTGAAAATCGTAATCACTATAACCAATTTGATAATAATAGTTCAGTAGTTTTTTCAAGATCCAAAACCTATGATGATATTAAATCTTGCTCTCAACTTTCTTCTAAAAAGTCGAACATTTCTCAGGGATCAGAAACACAGTCCATAACTGAACCTATACGATACCAACCACAGCTTCACTTACACAAGTATAAAGAACAGACATCAGCTTTCCATAAGAAGAAATTACTTGGTCCTTGTTTAAAAGAATCTTCAGTATGATTTTCAGTATTCCAAAACAAATAACTGAATGATGAATGGATTCATTTATGTCAAAATATCAGATATTTTACAATAAATATTACACAAGACACTTCTAGATTATTTCTTATACAGTTTTGCATTTTTTTTAAAAATAATAAAAATTTATATTGTTTATTCTATTTTATATCTCTAACTTTTATGATTAACACTTCTAATATTTTAATCGTACTAAATATTGATGTAAAAGAGGAGATTAGTAACCTAACTTGATTGCTCAACCAAGTACCCCTGTAATCATTCTCAACCATCTTAAATAAGAACATATTGAACAATATAGTCTGATATAGCAAGGTGATTATGGCTAGAATGCCTTTTGATCAAAAGTTTGTAGAGTGATGTCATGACTGTGCAAACAACAATAATAGTGGAAACTCATTGAGTTATACTTTTGTACACCAAAAATGAGTCAAAAGTTACATACAACTGTTGCTCTTTTTTTCTCATCCACATACTATACTGACAAATTGCTTACAGTTGTCGTAACACTCTGTGTTGGCTAAAAAAAAAAGCTATAGATATATTCTGTCATATAATATAGTAACAAAATGAAATGCTATTAATACAACCATAATTTTATTTGTGCAAACTCTAGCCCCTATCATCACCACTCTTTAATCTTCCTATGTGCAGGGATATATCCCAGTTTTGGAAACCTGCTACAGTGTCTGCAATTCCCTGCCTACCATTGTCCTATTCCATTCACTCCCAACACCTCAAAGGGATGGAGACAACTGTTAACAACACTGAATCCCTCTCCCTCCTTTATGGTCACAGGTGTGTCTTTTGTAAAGCCAGATCTACTGGAAGTCTACTTCCTTATATCCCTAACCAGTGAGCCGTCACCCTCAAGAATTTGGGGAAATCCATGTCATTGCATTTGACATCAGGGAATCAGTCAGCTATATCTGCCTGTGGGCTCCATTTGTCTTTTGGATCAATGTCTTCATATCAGAAGCACCATCAAAGTGTGTGCTGATGGAGCTCTTTCTGATCCACAGCATATCAATTCTGGTGTGACCAAGGTTCGGTACTGTTATAAGGTCAGTACATTGCTTAAACTGAGCTAATCAGTGAAGATATATTTCATTGGCTGCATGAATAATAACTAAAGCAAATTCACGAACATTTACTAGAAATATTTATTGTTGGATGTAAAGATATTTGATGTTGGCTATTTACAATGAACAAGGTTAGTAACTGCCAACAAGGATGGAGAGAAAAATCATGCCACAGTCATAGAAGTTTCTTATGAAACATTGTGTAAATGTTCAGTTCAATCTGTCCAAAAACCTAGAGTTCATCATCATCATCATCATTTAACGTCCACTTTCCATGCTAGTGTGGGGTGGATGATTTGACTGGGGACTGGCAAACCGGATGGCTACACCAGACTCCAATTTGATCTACAGCTGGATGCCCTTCCTAATGCCAAACACTCCAAGAGTGTGGTGAGTGCTTTTTGTGTGCCACCGGCACATGGGCCAGTCCGGCAGTACTGACAATGGCCACGCTCAAATGGTGTTTTTACGTGCCACCTACACAGGAGTTAGTCCAAAGTTTTGTTTACATGCCACCGGCACAAGTGCCAGTAAGGTGAAGCTGGAAACGATCGTGCTCAAATGGTGCTTTTTACGTGCCACTGGCACGGGAGCGAGACCACTGCTCTGGCAGTGATCCCACTCAGATGGTGCTGTTAGCGCTCCACTGGCACGGGTGCCATTCATCAAAATTGGTTCAGTTTTGATCTCGCTTGCCCCAACAGGTCTTCACAAACTGAGTTTAGTGTCCAATGAGGGAAGTTTAGCATGTGTGCCAATCATCAAATTTGGTTCGATTTCAATTTTGATTTCACTTGCCTCAACAGGTCTTCGGAAGCAGGATTTTGTGTCCAAAGAAGGAAAGGTACGCATAGTGGGCTGGTTACACCCCTGGTGAAGGCCACAGGTTATGGTCTCACTTGGCTTGCCGAGTCTTTTCATGCACAGCATATTTCCAAAGGTCTTGGTCACTAGCCATTGCCTCAGTGAGGCCTAATGTTCGAAGGTCGTGCTTCACCACCTCATCCCCAGTACTCCTGGGTCTACCTCTTCCACAGGTTCACTTTTTCACACAGCTATCCTCATCCATTCTTGCCAAGTGACCATACCACCGCAATCGTCTGTCTTGCACACCACAACTGATGCTTCTTAAGTCCAACTTTTCCGTCAAGGTACTTACACTCTATCGAGTATGCACACTGACATTACACATACATCGGAGCATACTGACTTCATTCCTTGTGAGCTTACGCATCTCCTCAGCAGTCACGGCCCATGTTTCACTGCCATATAGCATGGCTGATCATACACATGCATCATACAGTCTGCTTTTTACTCTGAGTGAGAGGCCCTTTGTCACCAGCAGAGGTAAGAGTTCTCTGAACTTTGCCCAGGCTATTCTTATTCTAGCAGCTACACTTTGAGCGCACCGTCCCCCACTACTGACTTGGTCATCTAGGTAATGGAAGCTATCAACTACTTCTAGTTTTTCTCCCTGGAATGTGGCAGAAGTTGTTCTCTGCATATTTTCAGTGTTTATAGCTCCTGAGCATCTGCCACATACAAAAATTATCTTGCTAGTTAGCCTTCCTTTGATAATGCTGCACTTATGTGTCCATAGCTTACACTGAGTACATCTTATAGAGTTTCTACCTATGCCTTTTCTACAAATTGAGCAGGGCCATCTACCTGAAGGGGTTTGTGGTTTGTCTACCTTCCTACTTATTAGGACTTTGGTTTTAGCTAGATTGACTCTAAGGCCCTTTGATTCTAATCCTTGCTTCCACACATGAAACTTCTCTAGTTCTGATAGTGACTCAGCAATTAGAGCAAGTTCATCAACATAGAGAAGCTCTCAGGAGCATTCTGTCTTGAATTCCTGTGTTATTGCCTGTAGGACTATTATAAATAGGAGGGAGCTGAGGACTGAACCTTGGTGGACGCCTACCTCTACCCAGAATTCTTCACTGTACTCGTTGTCAACCCTCACTTTACTGACAGCATCCCTGTACATAGCTCTCACTAACCATTCTTCTATCCCTAGTTTCCTCATTGACCACCAGATAAGGGATCGGGGAACCCTGTCAAAGGCTTTCTCCATGTCAACGAAAGCCAGGTACAGAGGTTTATCTTTGGCTAGGTATTTCTCCTGCAGCTGTCTTACCAGAAATATAGCATCAGTGGTGCATTTCCCTGGCACGAATCCCAACTGCATCTCATATAAGCTGACTCTCTCCCTAATTAGTTGGGCTATGACCCTCCCCATGACCTTCATTACCTGGTCCAACAACTTGATACCTCTGTAATTATTTGTGTCTAAAGCGTCACCTTTACCTTTGTAGCAGTTGACTATGGTGCTGCTACACCAGTCATTGGGTATGACTCCTTCATGCATCACCTGGTTAACTATACGGGTGACTAGTCTATAGCCGACATTGCCAGATATTTTGAGCATCTCTGCATAGATTACTGATGGGCCGTGGGCTTTCCCTGTCTTCATACTCTTGATTGCTTTATCTACCAAAGTACTGTCAATTAGGATAGCTGATCCCTCTGTTGGGTCGACATTCGGCAGACTCGCTTTCTCCCATTCACTCTCTTTATTAAGCAACCTTTCATAGTGGCGTCTCCAAACCTCTTTCTTTGCAGCCTCGTTTAGTGCAAGTGAGCCATCATCCATGCGAACACATTTCTCTCCTACGACATCACAATTCTCTCTCACATACTGTCTTGCAACACAAAATACTTCAAGTCTTTGGTCCTCATGGCGCAGAACATTGGCAAAGTTTTTCTTATCTGCTTCCCCTCTGGCTAAGTAAACCTGTCTCCTAGCTTCCCTTCTGGCAGTCTGATACAATTCCCTGCTACCTCCGTTCTTCCAGTCCTTCCAAGCTTGTTT
>NC_068997.1:35171794-35181815 GCF_001194135.2 Octopus bimaculoides
ACCATCACGTTACTTTGGGTCAAGAGGGGACTTTGCACCATCCATAGATCTGGTCAATGGCTCTCAGCAGGTTGTCCCATAGAAACCTCCAGTTGTCTTCCACATTATGTGATGCTATATCCCCTTCTATTTCATCGAAGGCTTTGAGTAACACGTCTCTAAATCTCTGTTCATTTGCAGGAACTTTAAGCTTCCAGAGCCTTCTCGTCCAAGCTGGTCTACTTCTGGGCATCCTGATCCCGAAGTTGCTAACGACTAATCTGTGTTGAAGGGTACATTCTTCGCCTGGGAAGGTTTTGCCATTTATAAGCAGTCCTCTTTCCCTTTTTCTGGTGAGGAAGTAGTCAATTTGGCTAGTGTGTTTGCCAGAATGGTAAGTAACTAAGTGACAGGCAGGTTTTCTGAAGTTGGTATTGCAAACCATAAGATCATTTGCATCACAGAACTTCAACAGTCTGGTTCCCTCCTCATTGCAGGGACCAAAGCCATAGCCTCCATGTACGCCATGGAAGCCCCCTGCATGTTGTCCAACATGCCCATTGAAATCACCAGTCACAAAGAGAAGGTCCCTGTCATTCGGTGCAAATGTCCAGAACCTGAAGTTGTCTGTGGAAATGTCCAATCTGCATGGCAAGAGTAGAGACACATTTCAGTCAGCTGTTTCCAATATTTCCAGTGAGTTAAATTGCCAAAACAGTTTTTATAGGGTACTAGAGGTTTTATTCTACAACAATCAAGAAAACACCACAACCTCACACTGATTGATCGATTTATAGACTGATCACATGAAACTATAGTTCACTTGTAGTGTCTGACCAGTTGAGTGGTTAGGATTTGAATCACCACTACAAGTAGTCTCCTCCCAGTTCTTTATGTGAATGTGAAAAGAACAGAATAATAAAACAGAGAATTTACATAAAAATACAATAGGTCAACACATGCAAAAAGAATAGGAAAGAGAAAAACATGCATTGAATACTGAATAAATACTGAAAGAATGTTCATGTAACAATGATAAGTTTGTAAAATATGCAAAGTTCTGCAGTTTTTTGTTTGTTTGTTTCCTTTTTTTAACTCTAAAAAGGAAAACATTTGTGTAAAAAAGAAAGTGAGTCTAAGCACTGATATAAAAAATGGGGGCTAGAGCTTCTGCTGCAAGAATTTCCTGCTCCCTTGATATAATGTATATCCACAGTAAACTGTGAGATATAATCAAGGCATTTGCTTAAGGAGTATTTTTTCATGTTGTATTATGATTCATAGATTAGTTGAAGATCAGCATACATGATGAAGGTTCTTCTTTCCAAGGAATGGTGTAAGTGTTTTAATGACAAAGGAAGTGCTGATGTCCCACATTTGAGTTGCTAACTTGAAAGAACATGGTTGAGTGCATACATGTGTGATAATGCCAAAATGTGGGTCTCCCACAGGGACTGAATGAACGATTTCTTGTAGTTCTTCAGCCATGACAATTTGAATGCACAGAATCAAAGCCATTGCCAATGTACGAGTCTGTCAGAGCCTGAATTTTGTCTTCAATCATCTTATGAAAAATCACCAGTTCAGAGAAAATGGAAGAGACAAAAGTAAGAGGATAAGTATCTTCTTTAAAAAAGAAATATCCATAATACTGTCTGCCAATTTGGCCGACTGGGTAGTAGAGTTCTGCTCTCTTATAGCTGTTAAAATGGTTTGCACATTTGCCAAGAAAAAGTTGTCTCAACATTGCTCTTCAAATGGGTTACTCTCTACTAATTCTCTCATTCTTCTCAACAGTTCTGAAGGTTTCTTATCTCCTAAAACGTCTTTGTAAAGGAGTAGATGAAAATGCTACTGTTTGAATGCAGAAGTATGTTGCAAAATTTCTGTTTTCATACTTTGATATGATGTGGAGTCAGAATGGTTCATAATCAAATCTTTGATTTCACTGCTTAAGGCAGGAGGCAAAACACTAACTAAAAGGTGAAACTGGTACATATCCAAAGAAAATTTTTTTTTGCAGTGAAATTAGCTTGAAGCTGAGAAAACCAAATGGAAGGATCTCTGTTATATGGAGGTGAAGCAAAGGACAAAGCAGGCTGAACAGCTAGGCTGTCACTATTTTCAGATGGAATCAACAGAACAAGTGAAGTTGCTATTTTTTTAATGTAAATTACTTGGAATCACTCAAATGAAAGGATATAAAAAGATTAAAAACCAGTTGTTACTGCAAACTTGGTAAAGCTATGGATAAAATTCACTCCAGAATCATTCATTTAAGGAAAGAGGTTTTCCTTGGTATTGATAGTTAGTTTTGACTGTTATTTCACAAATTCAAAAAATATGGCTAATTCATTACTAACATCACAGCTTTAAGAGTTATGGGTTGTGGTGGTAAAAGCTCTGATCTATAGAATCTGCCTTCTTTCATCTTCCACTCACTGTTGTTGGTGGCAGTGATGAGTTGATTTTCATGAGATTGACAAGTTGGTTCACTAATTGTTGCAGCTTGGTTTTGCTGACTTTTTCCTGAGTCGAGGGTCACCAATGTCACTGAATGTTTGCTCTTGCTTGAGTTGAGCTGGACATCATTATCATCATCATTTAACGTCTGTTGTCCATGCTGGCATGGGTTGGATGGTTTGACCAGGGCTGGCAAGCTGGAAGGCTGCACCAGACTCCAGTCTGGTTTGGCATGGTTTCTACAGTTGGATGCCTTTCCTAATGCCAACCACTCCAAGAGTGTAATGGGCACTTTTATGTGTCACTGGCACGGGTTCCATTTGCATGACTCTGGTATCTGTCATGACTGTTGTTTTGCTCAGCTTAATGGGTCTTCTTCTCAAGCATAGCATGACATAATGCCAAAAGCCTTGGTCATTGCCTCCATGAGGCCAAACACTTGGAAGGAGCTCAGCCACTTTTCCTCCATGAGGCCTAATGCTCGAAAGGTGCTTTTTACATGTAACTGGCACAGGTGCCAGTTATATGACACCAGCATCAGCCACGACTATGATTTCACTTGGCTTAACGGGTCCTCTCAAGCACAGCAAATAGCCAAAGGTCTCAGTCACTGGTCATTACCTCCATGAGGCCTAAAGTTTGAAGATAATGCTTCACCACCTCGTCCCATGTCTTCCTGAGTCTACCTCTATTACAGGTTCCCCCTACAGTTAGAGATCGGCACTTCTTTACACAGCTGTCCTCGTTCATATGCATCACATGACCATACCAGTGCAGTTGTCTCTCTTGCACACCACATCTGATGCCCCTTATTCCCAACTATTCTCTCAAGAAATATAGATATATTTCATTGGCTGTATGGGTTGGTTAGATATATTTTATTGGCTGCATGGCTGTATGGTTTGACCAGGACTGGTAAGCTGGAAGGCTGCACCAGACTCCAGTCTGATTTGGCATGGTTTCTACGGCTGGATGCCCTTCCTAACATCAACCACTCCATGAGTGTAATGGGTGCTTTTATGTGCCACCTGCATAGGTGCCATTTGCATGACACCAGTATCTGCCACGACTGTCATTTTGCTCAGCTTAATGGGTCTTCTTCTCAAGCATGTCATGATGCAAAGGTCTCAAACTCATGAACATTTAACTGAAATATTTATTGCTGGACATAAAGATATTTGGTGTTGGTTATTTACAATGAACAATATTAATAATTGCCAAATGATATAGAGAGAAAAACTGCTTTGCATATATAGAAGTTACCTATGAGATATTGTGTAAATATTCAGTTTAGTCTGTTTGAGAACCTGGAATTATCTATGCAAATGTCCAAAGCCATCTGCATGGCAAAAGTGAAGGTGCATGTGAGTCAACTGCTTCCAACATTCTGTGATTAATTTGAGCACCTATAACATCAATGACCTATTTGTTGTTATTACCAACATTGCCCATTCCTGTGCAGGCATAGCCACCATTCCTATCTAACCTGCCTCTCTCATTCATCATCCATATGTCTAATCTGTATTGACCTTATGAACAATGACAGAAAATATCCACCAATAGAATTCTACCAATCTTGTTTCCTTTGGCATCACAAAGACACAATTATTATACATATAAAGAAAACAATACTATATGCCACCTACCCTAAACATTACCAGCTCACCATGAGAACTCATCCTAAACAGAGCAAGATCTACTTCACTAGAATTGGTTTTTCTGGGATGAAACAATCAGATTGTTTTTCTTAGCCTGTCTTAATCAAAAAAGAATACATCTAATGGCATGATAGAGTTAAGGTTTTCATACATAGCATGTGAAATACTGACAGTAAAGAGATGTGTTATTAACATATATGACAAAAGAACTCAGAGGAAGACAAACCCAATCCTGCACTGACGTTTACTAATCTACATAGACAAGGACATCAAGTTGAAATAATGGAATATTATCATTAAAATCTACCAAGAAAAGAAGTATTTCTTGATCAAAGTGTCAGTCCCAATTGATGATATATTTTAAAATGATCTAGAAATAGACAGAACCAGAATGTAGGGTATTAAAAGCAGAAACAATTACTAAAATCTAATATAATATGCGAAAACTAATTTCTGTGTGCCAGTGTATCACACTTAGACCGCCTCTCTCACTATTCAATGACACTCCTACTATTCTTCATGATGGAGTGAGAGTAATAGTAGGTACAGAGATGGTGGGGGTGATAGTGAAGACAGACAGAGGGAAAGAAAGAGAGACAAGGAAATTTAGGGAGAGTTGATGATGTTTTATTAAAAGTAGTAGTGTTGATGATGGCAATGGGAGTAATGATAAAAGAGAGAGAAAGAGGGAGATGATGTACAACTTTTTTTAACCATGTCTCTTTGACAGAAATTCCTGTCACCATCATACTGAGCTCTATCATTTTTGTTTTATTTTTTGCTTTCTTTAATACCTATATATATACATACACACAGACACACACATATAAATAAAGTTTTCCAAAAATTAAACATATCTAATATAATAAATGTGAATGTCAGTTTGTCACACTTTTTCAACTTTAAAAAATCCTTTCTACTGAAAGCATAAGGCCTCAGATTTTGGTGTAAGGGATTAAGTTGATTACATCAACCCCAGTATGTAACTGGTACTAATTTTATCAACTCCAAAAGGATGAAAGGCAAAGTCAACCTTGGCAGAATTCAAACTCAAAACCTAATGGCAGATGAAATACCGCTAAGCATTTTGCTTGGATGCTAATGATTCTGCCAGTTCATTGCCTTAATATAATATAATAAACGTGAATGTTAGTGTGTCACACTTTTTCAACTTTACTCCTAGAGGCCGTAGTCCAATATATCATACCATCTGGAAACACAGGCTGACTCCATGAGTAAATTAAAAACATTCCAGGCCAAATCCGGACCCACAATCCTGAAATTTTGGATTCCCAAGTTTTCATTACTGTGATTGCTTTCGGCAATTTTTTTACATGACTTTTTGCGACAAATTTTTTGTACGATAACAATTTTTATAATTTGAAGGCTAACTCCGTGAGTAAATTAAAAACATTCCAGGCCGAATCTGGACCTGCAGTCCTGAAATTCTGGATTCCTATGTCTTCATTATTGTGATTGTTTTTGGCAATTTTTTTTACAGAATTTTTTTGTGACAAATATGATCATCATTAGGATATGACTCTGCAGAAAGCAATTACAACAAATTCTCCAAAACAAGTCAGAAGTCTGTCTGCAGATCTTTCCATTCAGGGTCAGTTGCCTAAAAGCTAGTAATATATAACTTAGGAATAACTAAATAAGTTGATGACAAATACACAATACAAATCCCCAAATTTGTATATACAATATACAAAAAATAGTTCTATTAGGCACCAAACACACATGTAGAAATCCATATGATTTATACAGACACAACATATGAAATGGAGTACAAGAAAGCACTGCATACATTATGTAGGCTACTTACAAAACACAAACTGCAAACAGGACCCTGCACATACCCAAGGCATACTAAGCTATGCTTGGTTGTGCAGTGAAAGCAGACAATAAAATTAAGAATAGTGAAAAATGATTGTGGATAGATTTAGTCAATACTAATTACAGTAATAAATGATGAAGTAGTCCTCCTGATACAGGCTATCCACAAAATCCTGCAGATCCAAGATTACCCTAAATGCCACAGGAAAGTGTCCCCCCCACCAACTATCATTCTCTGATCTACAGGCATGGTTCCATCAACTCTTACCTTTGAATAAATTCAATGAAGGCTACAGCTTTCTCTTTACCCTCACCTTTTTCAAGTAAAACTTGAAACGGCTAATGAGGGCTCAACCAAAGAGAAAAGTGTCTGCTTTCTCACCTTTCAACAAGCCCACCCCCACTGTCCAACAAAGGAAAATTGCCTTCCCTGCCTGGTTAAAGAAAGGTTATTGGGCATTCATCATGCTTGACTCAGCCCTAAGCCAAATCCATTCCACAAGTGGTAGCAGCTTTTTGACATAATTTTGCAAGCCAATTGGGCTCAGACATTCAAAAAGTGCATGTAGAAAGATTTCTTGGACAGATCTCTCTGGTGGTACTTGCATGTCTAGAGTTTATCTCTCTCAGTGCAGTAGTACCCCTTGGTAGCACTACGAGACCAAAGATTTCTGGGAGTTGTCCATTGTAGGTCCTAACTCCAAACTTCTCTGGAATACCTGACAACATTCCAGATACCAGTCCTAGTCTTTGCTTCACCCAGGACTGCTTCTCTCTCAAGGAGATTTATTGTTGAAAGACATGCTGCCCAAACAGCAACCATGTCTATTTACCATCCAGAAATCTCAGCAGATGTAGCAGCCTGAGAACATGTCCATCTCTCAGCACTCACAGCATGCCATGCAGAGGGTGCTGGCATCAAACAGACTGCCTGACCAGAAGCTATGGCAAAATAAACAAATGGTCAGGCAATAAATGATTACAACAACAATATAGGCATTCACTTTCTCAGCCCAACCATTCAATGGTAGCTTCTTGGTTCATATTTGGAAAAGATTTGACTGCCCTGCTCATTACCTTGTCCCAGATCAGCTCATTTGGTAGCAAGGATTAAACCAAATCCCATGCAGTTTAAGCATTCCATTAGCTCAGCACACCATGACAACATCTGACAGCAATGGACTTGCCTCTCCAGATGCCGGCTGCAAGCTAATCAACATGCCCTGGTTGATTTTAGCCCGGTTATTGTCTCCTGTTCTTCAGAATTGTGCCAGCTACTTCCATTTTTCGTATATGTATTTCGTGAGTGTAAAAACAGAAACACGACATACATAGGTGAAACGGCAAGAAGTTTGGCTGAGCGTGTAAATGAACATTGGAGGGACTATAATAATCAAAAACAAACCTCGGTGATCTACCAGCATGCCAAAGAACAACATGGTGGTGTACTGGACAGAATTAGCATAGAAATCCTGTCTAGACACCCCGGTGACGCATCGTTGCAGCAAATACAGGAGTCAGTCCTCATAACTGAAACGCAACCAATTTTGAACACCAAATACACGTAGATGAGGGCCTTACAATTGCCCATGGCTGCATGTGTTGTTCACACATATGATGCGGAATATGAACGTAAATAAATAAATTTAAATTAATTTTTAAAAAAAGTCTCTATCTGATCTGATATAAACGAAATTGTTACAAACACACATATGGACGCACATACTTACATATAAGCACGAACACATAAGTGCGTGCACACATATGAGCATGCACACATACGAGCTTGCACACACTCACATGCTCATACCGAACAGTTTCAAAACAACGCCAGATCATATATTCAAAATAAATGGAAGTGGAGAGACAAGTTACTGAAGAGATTGCAAGAGTGCAATGAAATAATTTAACAAAAAAACTGTATAAATAAATTAATGAAGGACTGAACCAGTGCGTGTGTTTATTACCGGCATAATGCCTCTCCCAAGGTTTAATTGTACTTCCATTTTGTTGGCTTTCAACAACACAGCAGTGACATGTTAACACATCCCTTCCACAATCCATCTTGCTAATAGGAATGCTCCTCCATTGCACAATACCAAACAGAAGTGTCCAGGAGCTGACCATTTATGCTAACCACTAAACAGATAGCTGTGACATTCCCATATTGCCTTCCTTGGCAGATATAAACTATGGAAATCCACACTTCTCCCAGACATTTTTCTGTTTCGACAGGGAAAGTATGTTGTGGCTTTCTTTCTGTGCGAGTAATGCACTCATATATTATTGTTCTTTTCTTAGTGAAAATCATTTCCTCTTCTAGGAGTGACATGATGCCAGGTTGAATAATATCTTTCTGATATTTTTATAATGGTCTCTGCTTTCACCTGCTATGAATGGGTGACCTTGTAATATTTACAAATCTTTTTTTCCTTTCAGTGTGTTTTATCTTTACTGCCTTTATGAAAAGCTTTACTGTTGTCTTCCTTGTTGATATTGTAGTAGTCAGCGTTGATGTCATTACTGTTGCTAATTATTATACTATTATTGTTGTTGGTGGTGGTGTTGTATTGGTTTCTTTACTGTTGCTGGTCTTTTACTGTTGTTACTGTCGTTGCTGGTTTCTTTACTGTGTAAAAGTTTAGATAGTGTTGTCATAAGTGATTTTAGTCTCTCTCTATCACCTTTCAACAGCATTATAAATGAAGAGACATTGGAACAATTTTACAACATAATAAAAATAAGATTTATTTTTTCTTGATGCTTGATTTCACAATTCCTGTTATTCAGCTTAGCAGCTGCTGATTATGTTGTAATTTGATATTGGAAGGTTAAAGGCTTCCTTGACGCCTGCCAGAGAAACAAGTAGCTATCACCATCGAAGGCATCGAGGTGAAGAGTGCTTCTTTGAGGAGCGAGGAGTTGTCACGTAGAAGGTCTGTGGCTCAACTCACTAACAAAGTGAAACTAACTGTTTAAGTACGAGTTTTACTACGCATGTGCACTCGAGGGGCTTCCGGTGGTGAAGTCCCCTGCGCATGCGCAGAATAGTACTTCCTCAATGGCGGCTATAATTTCGCCCCCCCCCCCTCCGAGTGCGTAGCACGAATAAGGAAATGATTGTAGTAGGCGCCTGAAACAAGATGCAGCTGTAGATATACAATGAAAAAGAAACAATTCGTTAATACAGAGAATGAAAAATAATATTCCAGCGGCACAAGTCAAGTTCAGCTTGGTAAATGTTGTTGGCTGTAAAAAAATTTTTTTGCTGCTTATGTCACTGCAGTTCCTTTATTACTTGTGATTGATGCAGTGGCGCAAGAAATGTCTGAGTGTTCAGTACTAATAGGGAAAGTACTCAAACACAATTCGAGCCTTTTTTACAAAAGGAATGCTGAAAAGTGCAATAATATACAATGCAGTCAAATATAAATTGTCTTGGAGAGGTTCTTCGGCCAGTGCACTGTACGGCCAGACCTAGTGACATAGGGTTCACTTGTGGTAGTTCTCAACGATGAAGGTGGAGTTTTCACAGGTGTATATGTTGGTGATGATAAAGGTGTATGCGTTGGTGATGGTGTTGACAAAGGTATATGCAAGGTTGAAAAGGGAGTATGTCAGTATTGTCAACGGAAGATGTAGTTTCATCAAAATACGCTTTCTTCAGACGGTCGACAGACACAGTCTCCGTACGACCATTAGCGTCTATTTTAAAAAATTTGGGTGTGCGTGCGAGAGAGCGCATGAAAGGGTCCTTTATAAGGAGAAACAGAATCATCCCTAACAAACACATGTATAGGAAAGTTGGTTATACATCATTAGATATATACCTGACTTTCCTATATAAAATTAAAGAATATAACGGAACGCTGAACTCCAGACCATCAACTTAAACAACATTTTATTCAGGTGGTAAATATATACATCTTTAGCTCTTGTTGTTACAGCTTCTATGTGAGTGAGCATAGTTGTTGGGACGTTGTTATGTAGATGTGAGCGAGCTGTCGAGTGTAAGTCCGAAAGATGGAGAGTGACAGCTATACACGTAAAGAGACTGTCTCCAGGTTGGAATGTTAGAGACA
>NC_068997.1:35185035-35187302 GCF_001194135.2 Octopus bimaculoides
GCAGGCGTTGTCATCGTGACAAAAAAATTTTTTCTGTCGTCTCTTCATTTCTGACGAGTTGTATGAGAGATTCCGTATTCTGTACTAGGGGTCACCAGTGTAAAAGTTTAGATAGTGTTGTCATAAGTGATTTTAGTCTCTCTCTATCACCTTTCAACAGCATTATAAATGAAGAGACATTGGAACAATTTTACAACATAATAAAAATAAGATTTATTTTTTCTTGATGCTTGGTTTCACAATTCCTGTTATTCAGCTTAGCAGCCGCTGATTAAGTTGTAATTTGGTACTGGAAGGTTAAGGGCTTCCTTGACGCCTACCAGAGAAACAAGTAGCTATCACCATCGAAGGCATCGAGGTGAAGTGGTGATTCGTTGAGGAGCGAGGAGTTGTCATGTAGAAGGTCTGTGGCTCAACTCACTAACAAAGTGAAACTAACTGTTTAAGTACGAGTTTTACTACGCATGCGCACTCGAGGGGCTTCCGGTGGTGAAGTCCCCTGCGCATGCGCAGAATAATACTTCCTCAATGGCGGCTATAATTTCGCGCCACTACAACTGTCACAAATTTTGCTGGTGTTAGTGGTCTTCTTTCTGCTGTTGATGTTATTGTAGCTGTTGATGATGTTGGCGGTGACAACCACCACGCGTGGTTGACTACTAAGGCTTGGGTTGTTTGAGCACGAGGAAGCTAATACACTTTCTTCTACGATCACTCCTCCATTTAAATCTGTGTATGAAAAGATTTCATCCAAAATCTCTGCCTTTCATTGGTTGGGCCTAGGCAATGGATGCACAGCACAACAATAAATCTATAATTCGATCTGTGACCGACCATAGAAACCGCGTGCTCTCCAATTCCAAACAGTTGAGCGCAGTGTTTTGGCAGCACTTCACCGACCGCTTTTGAAGGAGTGGTATACTTGAGTCAACGGGATTTAAGGCCTACTTTGATGGTATGCCAAACCTGTCAGACAGGAAGGGTGAGTGTTACGAGAAACCAATTTCAGTGGAGGAAATGGCAGGTATACTAAGCCGCTGTGTGGAACGCAAATTACCAGGATTGGATGGTCTGCCCTGTAAACTATACTTCCACATGTCTGGTTTTGGCAGCTGTCTACTGCACTTGGCAACAGATTGGAAGCATTCCCAATTGTGTGAGCCAAGGAGTGGTGACTCTACTGGGGAAGGATCCGAATAAGGGGTACGTGATTGAAAACTTCAGGCCCATAGCTCTGTTCAACACTGAGTTGAAGATTTTAGCTACGGTACACACAGTGTGAGACGAGTGCTGTTATCGTTAGGCCTAACTCATCGTAAGGTAAATACCACCATGACCGATATTCAAAATACAGTGGAGAAGGCTAGCCACTGGATTTGGTTGAAAAGAGACGATGAGCGATGGCTAGAGAAATATTGAGCTTTGTTTTAATAATCAGTTGATCTAGCAAGCGGGGCCTCATATCAGTGAGGGGGGACGGTGCGCATTGATGCCGTCGAGAGGTAGGCCCCGAAACGGCGCGCATTCTCTCCTGATGACCCCATACACTTCCTGGCTTCCGGTATGCGGAGTTCTTGACTGGTAGCACTTGCATGTGCGAGTTGTTTGCAAGACATATCAGTAAATATTAGTCAAATGAAATTACAAATGCTGTGTCCAGTCAATGTTAGTGCTGAAATTCCGACGCTATATTACAGGAATGGAAGGCAAGGCAACAGTAAGTAATAGTCCAATGAAATTACAAATGCTGTGTTCTGTCAGTCAGATTTAGGATTACTTTGCACTCATCAGTAGAGATAAACCGACAATATACAAGCGAAAAATACATATACTTCCCGATAAATTTTTGCGTACAGATACCAATATATACATGCATTTCCCGCGTATATATTACATCTAATCACCCATGTTAATGATTATATCAGTGGCTAGCGTATAAAAAGCAACCATGGCCGAGATGGGTGATTAGATGCATTATATGCACGGGAAATACATGTATATATTGGTATCTGTACGCAAACATTTAGCGGTATGTATATGTATTTTTCGCTTATATATTGTCAGTTTATCTCTATTGAGGAGTGCAAAGTAATCCTCATCACAGAGCACGAAATCTTAAGAAATAGGATTATCCAAAATTTGTAAATCTTCTGACTTATTTCCTCACGTTCGGCCTTGGGTTATAGATAGAGAACAAATTTAGAGTGAGTTGTAGGTATTTGACAATTACTTCTAGTGTATAGGCGATGACATTCCAATGCCCTTAA
>NC_068997.1:35187402-35188064 GCF_001194135.2 Octopus bimaculoides
CATATAGACTAAAACCCGCACACTCATATATATACATATACTCATACATATACACATACCCATATGTAAAAAAAAACTACATATACACAACCACTCATATATATATACACGGACTTAAACACTCACACATATATATAAAAAAAATTAGGTAAAGTTTTTATATAAATAAAGTAATTTTTCGTTCATCAAAAGAATTAAATAAATTATTATCCTTATGAAATAATATCTCTTTAAATTCATTATTACATAAATTACGAAAATTATTACCTATATGATAGGATTTTGCCTTACAAACTATCTCCCATTTTAAAATATAGTTACTATTATTAGATTTAAGTTCCCAAATATATCTACTGAGGCCAGTAGAATTAATCAAATTTCTATTCTTAAATGAGTGCATATGTTGAGCCACTCTTAATCTAATTTTATTAGAAGTCGATCCTATATAAATCTTATTTAAATTATAAACATTATGTTTATTCACATTCAATAACTTCACTATACATTTACACACTACATCCTTCAAATTACATTTATTATTAAAATTACATTTAGTTTTATCTAAACATGTACAATTTAATTTTTTTTATAAATTGATTATAATTGAGTTTTTACCTGTAATTTTGGATTCTGTCCCTAATATTATATATATATATATATAT
>NC_068997.1:35189317-35194170 GCF_001194135.2 Octopus bimaculoides
TATATATACGTATATATATATACGTATATATGTGGGAGCGTCTATGTTTATGTGCGTGCACAACTGGTAGAACTAAAAGTATTACTTCAGCAGGAAAAATACCTATAAAATTAGCAAACCATGCCATAACCAAGTCAAAAGTGATCCCTATCTGTGTCTTACAGAGAAACCCTCACAATAAAGATAAAGACAAAAATACCAACATAAACATTTCATTTGTTGTCACTCATAATCCCAGAAAGCATATCATCTTATATCCGGACAAATAGTATCTTCCAATTCTACATCAAACATCAAGTCTCAGAAAAATAATAAAAGAAGCGCAAATTATCAACAGCTGAAATGAATCACTAATTCTTAAAAGACTTTTAACAAAGGCGAAATTCACATCAGAAGAAATAATGTTGTTTACAAACTGTGGAGACCTTCGTTATAAGATGTGTGAAATGATTGGCCAGGAAACAACTTAAAAATTCTGGAATTGAACATTAATGCAAATATTTATATTTATATTTGCAAAACAAAAAAAAATCACATTTATTGCAAATTTTAAATATCTTCTTTCTTCAAAATAAAGTAAGAAAATGACCGACTGCAAAATACAAAAGAAGAAAACTTTAGGAATTCTAAATCCAAATTATAACATGGACACTAAAAACAACTTCCTCAATATTGATTACCCCATAACGTGTGTTTGAAAAGCTATAAATAGCGAAGGCGCTAACACACATTACAATACCTTCCTTCCTTCTGTGTGATTCTTTTATATGATTAATAATTTTCAATTTAAGATATTTTTCAAATATTGTGATTGTATCAAGAATTCTTTGCAATAATTCTGTGTGTGTGCGCGCGTGTGCGTGTGCGTGTGTGTTATTTCTTTACTACCCACAAGGAGCTACACACAGAGGGGACAAACAAGGACAGACAAACGGATTAAATCGATTATATCGACCCCAGTGCGTAACTGGTACTTATTTAATCGACCCCGAAAGGATGAAAGGCAAAGTCGACCTCGGCGGAATTTGAACTCAGAACGTAGCGAGCAGACGAAATACCGCTGAACATTTCGCCCGGCGTGCTAACGTTTCCGTCAGCTCGCCGCTGTGTGTGTGATATAATATAATACTCGATGTGTGTTAATTGCTTACTTGGCCTTTCTCACGAAAGAATACATAGGTAAGCAATGTTACCAAAAATTAAATACCTTGATCCCAAGCAAGAAGCATGCGCGTTGATTTGAGAAAGACGAACCCCCTTGGAAATGTCTTTTAAAAGCTTAATGGTTTTCAATAAGCTGTCCCTATGATGGCGGTCCAATTAGGTGATTATAACTCCTGATGGAATTGTCGTCAAATTTTCAAATAAAACTTTTAAAACAATGATCGTTATACAAAGTGCATGCAGCCAAGTTTAGTCGCGCAAATCTATATGGCTAATAACAACTTCTGATAATCAGTATTGTCTTTTTGTAGTAAAATCAATGAATCGTGTGAAAACAATCCTGTAACATCAAAAGAACGCTTTCAAAATGAGGTTCGAAATACTGTCAAATTACCCTCGTATCGTTGATCATGCTCTGAAACTGAAGCGAATTGAACTCAAAGTGGGTCATATATATTTAGCACATTTTTAGAAAGGCTATTGCATTACAGGATTAGTTTCGTTCTTCTTGGTTCCATAGAATAAAAATTATTAATATTGATTTAATTACCATGTCTCTTAGCCTACAAAAAACTCAATAAAATAAAGGTAACACCTTCGATACTTGTTTGTAACTTCATTTACGTAACCAATGTCTTCGAGAAAGCATTGAGCAAAATACAGTTTCATCACCCTCCTAAAATCAGATAACCTAAAGAAGACATGTCAAACTTCCTGTCCGTGCAGCAATTTCATCCGGCCTGCGGGACCATTTTGATATCAGCATGAAATGGGTCCAAATGGCGGCATCAGCAAATAGAGTACTTTGCTGTCCTCAGCAAAACCCATGCCTTCTTGTTACAACTACACATACGTAGTGTGTGGCTAAAGTAGGCCATTACATTATATTTATCATTGACTGCACTACCTATCTTACTCAGGGTGTCACCAAAAGTAGCAATAATTTAACACACGACTAGAAACAACGCCACTGTAACTATTACACCCTGTCTGTACAAAAAAAAACACACATTAAAGAGGCATGATAACACAGTCACAAAACTTAATTGTAGCTGCAACAAAGCATACTTGGAAACGCCTCCTTCGATTCACTAATCGCGTATTGTGAAGCGCTGATGACGCAAAATCTACGAATCCCACAATGCACCGCAACAGCCGCCTTACCGCACTTTCAGGTGATCATTTTCACGTAACGTCATTCAGTAGTAGTAGCTATCTATATCAATGGTCGATGCTGAAAATAGTCGATGCTGAAAACAGAGCCTTTCAAATCCGGTGGAAGTACGTTTGTTGACATTGATGGCAAAGCCGTTGCCTTATTTGCGGTGCTAATGTTGCTGTACCTAAAGAGTATAATCTCAAACGCCACTACGAAACAAAACATCAGAGCAAGTATAATTACCTCACTGCTGAGCAGAAGTAACGAAAAGTAGACGAGTTGAAGAGGAATCTCACATTACAACAAACTTTTTTAAGTAAAGCAAAATCACAAAGTGAAGCTACTGTTAAAGCAAGTTTTATTGTGGCAGAAGAGTTTGGGAAGAGCTTCGTAATGAAAATGAGTGACGTTTTGTGTCCAGACAAGAAGGAACTGTTTGCTAATGTGAGTATTAGCAAAAATACGGTTGCTGATCAGGTATGTGAGATGGCCACTGGTTTGAAAACACAGGAAACGGTTTTATTGCATACTCTCTTGCTGTAGATGAGACTAATGACACGACTGATATGGCACAACTGGCTATCTTCATAGGTGAAGGAAATTTTAGACATTAAATCGATGCACGGGGCAACAACAGGAAAGGACCTTTTTGAAAAAATATACCAGCGTGTAACCGACATGAAACTGCCTTGGAGCAAATTTGTTGGACTTACAGCAGATGGAGCACCGGCGATGTGCAGTGAAAAAAGTGGACTAGTGGGTAGGATACGTTTAAAGATGCAAGAAGAGAACTGCACTGGTGAGTTGACAGCATATCACTGCATCATACACCAGGAAACGCTGTGCGCTAAAGCCTTAAAAATGGAACATGTAATGAGCACTGTAACGCAAACCGTAAAGGGTTAAATCACCGTTAATTCAGTCTTTCCTGCGGGAAATGCATTCAGAGTTCGGTGACGTGCCTTATCATACGGAAGAGCAGTGGCTCAGTCGGAGAAAAGTCCTCAATATAGTTTTTGAGCTGGTTGAGGAAATATGTCAGTTCATGGACAGTAAAGGAAAAGAATCCAAAGTTCTACAGGATGAAAAGCGGAAATGCGAATTGGTGTTTCTGATGGACATAACTGCGCATCTCGGTGTTTTAAACATCCACTCCAGGGACGGGATCGCATGATCTGTGATATGTATGACGCAGAGAAGGCATTTCAATTGAAGCTGCGCTTATGAGAGACACAAATACACCAATTGAACTTGTCTCTCTTTCCCTGTTGCCAAGTAATGTTGAGCCAAGTCAGCGCTACGTTGTTCCCAAAGTAACACTTTGCTGATAAATTGAGTGCAGTCCGCACTGAATTCACACGGTGCTATAGTGACTTGCGTCATACCTGAAGCAATGCCCCAGCTCCGTTTGCATGCAGCGCGAACGCTGTCTTTCTTTGGAAGCATATATCTGTGCGAGCAGCTTTTCTGTGATGAAGATGAATAAAACGTCACATAGGAGTCTTCTCACAGATGAACACCTGCAATCCATCCTGAGAGTCTCAACAACACAGAACCTTGCTCCAAACATCAACGAACTCGTTGCCAAGAAAAGAAAATCGCATAAAGAAAATTAAAAGTTTTGATTTATTATTTTAATTTTCACTAAAATGTACATTTTTTATTTATATTTTCTTTTCTTTATTTTGCAACATGTTCTTATTTTAATTTTTTATAATTTTGACAGGAGATATTTTTATGCAGAGCAAAATATTTTAAGTAATTTAAGTTAAATTTAATTTATTTTTGGAATAAAATTATATACCATCTGTTACAATACATGTTTATGTTCAAAAAGTTTTAGTCTGTTCAATAAATGTTTATTCTGTTCGGCCCGCGAGTTTTGGTCACCTGTGCAATTTAGTTTGATACCCCTTGACATAAAGCTAAATAAGAAATAAAGATTTTTTTTCTGAAATCGTGCGATTTTTTATTAAAAGATATTTTACCAGCTTTGCTTCTAGAGACGACGCTTAAATTATATTTTGTTGTTGTTGTTGTTGTTGTTCTTGTTGTTGTAACACTTTTCGACCTGGCTGCAGTCGAACTTACTAATATCTGCGGTTTTATCCATTCTGTCTTCCTATCTGTCGCTCCATCTGGATATTCAGTTTGTCTCCGAAAATGGGAAAGATTTAAACCTACAATATATAAGATGTATGCATTTAAAGATTTCAATTCAACCCACCGTGTTTATCAGGATACTGCAGAGATATACAGTCTAGTTATCAGTAAATTTTGAAGAAATCCAAGCATTAGCAATGTCTACTACACTTGTATTTAGAGTCAATAGTTAGAGCTTAAGTTCAGCTGGACGCTTTTGCATTTGATATGTGCTTTTTGCAGCACTGACGGCATCTTAGGCTCATTGTCCTTAAGAGACAAATGCTTTGGGAGTGAATTTGATGGACACAAATTGTGTGGAAGTCTTTCCTGTGTGTGTGTGTGTGTGTGTGTGTGTGTGTGTGTGTGTGTGTGTGTGTGTGTGTGT
>NC_068997.1:35194763-35195717 GCF_001194135.2 Octopus bimaculoides
TCTCTCTCCCTCTCTTGTTCTTCTTCCTTTCTATTTTCCTCTCCCACCCTTTCCCTGTTCTTCTCTCACTCTTCCTCCTTGACCCTCTTGTCGCTGACACCTGACGAAAAGGGATCTCTCTTTCTGTTCACTGCCTTCCTATAGAAAAGACGTGTTGTTTCTGTCTCTTCTCTCATGCATATCTATCTAGCGTTCAAAATAATAATTTTTCTATCATCTTGGCTTAACAGCCCTCACTGTTTGTTTTTTACTGTCTTGTTCTCACTGTCTTGTTCTTATTGTTTTTTCTGTCTTGTTTTCACTGTCCTGTTCTTGTTAACACTTTCACCCTCCGCAAAAGATTCCAAATTTTATTTAATTTGCTTTGCGGGAAGGACTGTTCCAACGAAGTTGCGTATTGTCCTTCCCTTCGAAAACGCGGAGTAGATGGAACAGGGACAACTGACCAAGGGATATACTCTTTATGTTGCATGTCTCGTTTCTCTGTTTGTTTTGTTTTTTTTTCGTTGTTCGAAAAAGTTCGTTTTCTGTTTTCGTTTTTATGTTTTCGTTTCTCATTGTGTTTAACGTTTTTCTTGATGTCCTGTATCCATGTATGCATGTATGCATACATATAGATGTAGGTATGTACATATATGTATGGATATATACATATATTTATATATTATTTATATTATTATATACATGTGTGTGTGTGTGTATGTTGTTGTATTTCGGGACGGTCATTTTTTTTTGCCATATAAACACATGCACTATCAATTTGTTCTTCACTCGTTTATCACTGTTTTTTGTTTTTTTTTAAATTTTAACTCATGTCCATTGTCCGGAAATCTTTCGTTACACATCTGTGATCTCTTCAGCGACATTTTTCATTTTCGTGTGTGCTCTTGCTCTGCTTACTCCATTCTGCGCTTCTAAGATGCGTTTGCGTCCGTGTGTGTGTGTGTGTGTGTG
>NC_068997.1:35195754-35198852 GCF_001194135.2 Octopus bimaculoides
TCGCTTCGTATGTTGTTTGTATCTGTAAAAATTAACACTTCCTTCTCCAAGCCTAGATTCGAAACCGAATCTAAAAATTCTCGGTCGCCCAAATCACCACAATCAACAGGCGCGAAAACAGGTTTTCTTTGTCCTGTCAAAAAGTGATTGATCATTTCCCTTTAACCTTCGACCTAAAGCCATGTCAGCGAAGTTCAAATGGACGGGAGCTGACCTATTTAGGTACAAACTCTGCTGCAGTATGTCTGTCCTTCTAGCTGCCACAATTCTTATAAATTCAATGGTCAACAAGACAGAGATAGGAGAAGGCCCTGGCAACCAAACGAGGAAGCTCTACGACACAACAGGTTTTGGCGACAGCAAAGACCAGAACAATGTTCGAAGTTCCACGGTAGACTACTGTATCAGATGACTACGTACACACACACACGCGCGAACATATATTCAATTGTGACATATCATTTCCACAGATGTACCCTGTTTTTATTTCTAGCAACTCGTAGTAGTTGTCAACATTTTGCATGTAGTGAAGAATTATGTGTACCAACGACAAATTAAGTCCTGTGAATAAATTATATTTAATTATGAATCGATTCACTCATTTGTTTACTTGAACGGCATACACATTCTTTTTGCATCTGTTTACCATGATACACATTTAATCACTACATGTCCATGCCCTTTATATAGATTTGTTTATTTATTTATATGTTTCCTCTATCTCTATGTCTTATTTTTATCACATGTATATGACAAATATATTTATTTATTTATCAATTTATATATTTATTCATTATTCTTATTTATCTACCTCTATTTCTTATATGTATCACATGTAAGTGCATTGTAAGTCTATTGTGTGTGTATTACTCTGTATGTATCTGTGTATTATTTACGGTTTTTTCTCTCCTCTTCCCATCTGTCTTTAGTCATGTGGTGTGGTGGGGGGTGTTACTGTGCCATTTGTGTTTTCTTTTGAGGCTTGGTCTGTCTACTGCTATGTGTGTAGCCTCTGTGATCTGTCTAAGTGTCGTGCCAGTTCTATGGGTTGATAATACTTTAACCTCTATGCTATTAATCGAGCGTCCATATTCTGCCTAAGCATGTTGGTAAAGCACTAACGAGATTTTCTCTTCTTTGAGCTCTCGCCAATGTACACCTATATACTCTCCTATTCTGCGTGCAGTCTCTCCAATGTAAGTAGTTATATTTCTGCACCGTCCTTCAGTACATCGTAAGCTATACACTACATTCCTAACCTCACAGCTAACCCGTGGGTTCATCCTACATACAACACAATTGTACTCCGTACACGGAGACTTATCACAGGGATAGGTACTACAGATCAAGGATTTTATAGGGGCACCAGACCTCTCTACTACCTTAATGTTTTTCTAAAGAAGCATACCTTTTTATGATGTGCAAATATTCCGAGGTGTGACTGAATGTAATTCAACTGTAGGCAAGAAACTGTGTTCCTCGCATGCCCAGGTGGTTTTTACTTTTAATTACTTTTGTTTTATTACCTGAGTGTAATCTGTGTGCATGCAGCATTGATGCGACATACACAAATTTGTGTGCATTTTATTTTGTTTGATGAGAAGAGAAGATAAAGTGATAGAGATAAGAGAAGTGCAAAAGGAGACAAAGAAAAATTAAGAGCGAACAGAAATGATGTGGATTACAAATAAAATAGCTTACTTGTGCTTAGATATAGCAACAAGGATATTCCCAAACCAGTGGCAATCAAAGAAAATTTTTTGAAAGTACTTTGACTGAAAATATTTTTCGTGAAACCCTTCATTGCACCTAGAATATAGAAAATCATCAAAACAACATTTAAATTGGTTTCTTAATAATTAAAAAATGATTGAGAAATAAAGAATTAGATAATCAAGCATGAAACTTTAATTTTGACTGTAAAGACAAAGCAAAATGACGAGTAGATTTTAATCAAAATCTAAAAATAATTTTTTTCAAATGGTATTGATAAAATATATGTGCAATATTCTCGTATTCTCTATGTGGTAATATCAACATGTGTGTTGGTGTGTACGGAGCTGAGTATACAGTAAACGGGCATATGAGAAATAACACCAGCATCCAAGTATTATATCTTTAGAGCTATTGAAACGTCTTCTTTTTCGTTGCTTGACTGAGTAACTTGGATTAACATTGATGGAGACCATCGTCAATCTGTTTAACTTAATATATAACTAAGGTGGCATAATCTTACGAGCATTTGACAAAAAGCATCGCAGTAATTGTTCTGATTGTTTTGCGCTCTAATTGTCTGCACCATAATTTATATAGTATGTACTGGAGGGTGACTACTCAGCAACAATGGTGTGATCTAGCAGTTAGCTTCCAACTCAAAAAGATGAAAGACAGGTGGAAACCAGAAGTGTGAGTTTAGTTAGTGATATTCTAGTACCTGGTACGGTCAAATATGTTGTTGAAGAAGAGGATTGTTAATATCACCTATGAAGTGTTAGAAATGACAGTTGTCAGGATCAGAGATGTTGCTCTTCCCAAGAATGTAGCATGTTCCCAATGATTGGAATAGATTGAAGAGTTTGGTGAAGGAAGGGCTAGCGCTGAAGTACAACGTTAGGTGAGTAACGGACGGAGTATTTTCATGACCGGTGGTGTTATTGGTCTGATGTTATCAAAGATGTTTCCGTTATCTCTGATAAAATATATCCACGATTATATAAAACTATGATAAAACGCATTACATTTATTATTCAATTACATACAAAGAACGCACTCACCCAATGTTCGTTATGAATAAGCAAAAGTCATGTCCGCCATATATATATCAATGGCATTTTACTACGACAGTCACACAAGACAACAACAATGAAACAATGAACTCAGACGAACCACCGTGACACACGGAACGTCAAACGAATGACATATCCAACAGTCCATATAACACCTCCCCACTGAAATTGATGCTACACAAGAAGTATCAACAGCCAAGTCTCTCTTGGGTTTTACGGGTTCTCTTGGATCGTCTTGGGTTGTCTGGTCCATACTCTGGAACGGGTAACATGGTCTTTGGTCTGGTTTGTCTTTGAGTTAGTGACACAGTT
>NC_068997.1:35202553-35207162 GCF_001194135.2 Octopus bimaculoides
TACAGCATTAGCAGCCACAAACGTACGGAATCTTGACCAGTAATCAGACCATAGTTCTGTCGTAGAATCAAATGCTGCAAATGGTGGAATCGACACTGTTGTTGAAGCAGCTGAAAAATAGCCACTAGAATCGCCTTCAACTTGTCGAGCACCAAACAGTTTTAACAGAGCGTCCATATCTCTCTGATGTTGTTGCATTTGCTTGTCCATTTGTTCCCTAAACAATTTAATAAGTTCTACTGTCTGTTTTTCAGCCATTGTTATTACGATGAATAATTTTACGGTAAAGTAAGCATGTATCCTATCGGCCCTATCGATCCTATCGGCGACGCCAATAGGTACACTAAAGTATCCTTTGAAACAGTTAGGAGTTGTGACAGTGAATAAAAATCTTTCAGTTGACATAGAAGTTTCTCCATGTGTTAAAAGCCGTATTTTTTGTCAGTACTGATGTAGCCCACTGTTATAGGAAGCACTTGAAGAATATGAGGTTATGAGCTTCGGTTACTTTAGGAAAATTGTTTCAGTCATCTACTGAACTGATTCAGATGAGTCAGGAATGGATCACAATTGCATTGGTAATGTTAAAATAGTGGAACTCCGACCAGTTAGCTAACATGATATGCTATAGAAAGTTTGGAATGCAATACTAGAAGTATGTGAATGCATGGTAAGTAACTTTAAGTAGTGGATAGGCCAGCCAATAGAAGCAGAGACGATGGTAGTTTGATAAATGTTGAGTTTAGGTGTTTAGCATGCCTGTGTATCAGTACGTAATACTAGAAATATCTAGTAAGATATCCAGTTTGGCAAATTTAAATAGCTGCAGCAAATAGTTATAAAAACTCAAGATATATACAAATGTTTCGCAAGAGTACTAGAAAATATATCAAATAACCAGATGATTTCTCTTTTGCAATCACTGACATTAAGGAGATGGAAATTAATACATAATTTGATTCTAAATTTCATCAGCGAAAATTGATCGGGAAGACATTGCGATCATCTGCATAATCGACAAATTAAAATCTAAGCTTCAAACTAAAACTATACAGTAAACGATAACAAACGATAAGACAGCATGCAAAGGTGAAACCCAAAGAAAGAGAGAAAGCTTTTTCACATGACAGCTGGTTGCGATCTTCCTACATAAAAAGTAATTATTAGATAAAATCCATATATTTATAAAGGAAATGTAAGTTGATTGATGCTTATTTTATCGACAGGATAACAAGTAGGGTATAAATTTAAATTGTCTTGATCAAAGGTCGGCAACCTACGGTCCGTGAAGGGATTTTGACCGGCCTGTGAGAACTGATGCCCAATGAGTTGTTTATTTAAAATTTAAATTTATTGTAATATGAGAGACGAGACTGTTGAATACAATAAAAGGCCTGTTGTTACATTCTTCCACAAATCTTCTGATTCCCTTTACCTAATATCCACCACCAACCGGATGTGAATGCTTTGACAGCAAAAACACAATTAAAAATTCTTTGCATACGTAGGGCTCCGCACATCATTTCCGCTCACACAGCACAAAAATAATAACAATAATAACAATACGATTCCGAAACATTTCTACCCAATCACCACCACTCCCGCGTAAAAAAATAAAACAAAAAATTGAGAGCCGACTTGAGCCTGCCGACGCCGACGGACATAAAAAGACTTCAACTTTTACTGATTTATTTCATTATTGTATTTTTTCAAATAATTCATTTGTCATCGTTTAAAATCTCATGTTTCTTCTTGTTCTCCTTACCACCATACGCTTACCTATTTCCGCCTTTATCATCATGATCATTATCATTATCGCCCACATTATACAAGTTATTCGCCATAACCAAACGAGGCTTTCGAATACGATAAAAGATCTGCCATTAAAAAAAGTAGAATTATTCGGATGCAAAATTTTAAGTTTGAATTTTAATTTTATTCGTAAGAAAATATTTCGATGACCATGAATGCAAAACGAAGAAAAGTAGATGCTGAATGCCGAATTTTCCAAGAAACTTGAACATTAGATTCGTTCTTCATTGAGCGCAGTGGAAACCCAATTTGTCTCGTGTTTCTATAAAGCATTGCTGTGAATAAGGTAACAAATATTAGGCGACATTATGAGATGCACCATTGTGAAAATTTTAGGACATTTACTGGACAAGCAAGGAAAGATGAAGTTGAGTAGTTGAAGTCTAGTTTTGGAAAACAAACGTCATTTTTTTAAAAACAGAAAAGGCGAAAATGTGGCAAATACAATTGCCAGCTATGAGGTCTCAAAACGCATCGCTGAAAAGATGAGACCTTTTATTGGCAGTGTTAGATATTGTTTCTCCAGAAATTTTTTTTTTATTTGAAACTATCAGCCTGACTCCAAGAACGGTCACATGGTGGGTTGAAGAACTGTCAGCAGTTGTTAAAAATCAATTAATCAACGCCTGAATTGAATTACAATATTTTTCAATTGCAATCGATGAGAGTACAGACGTAAGTGACACTGCACAACTTGTCATAGTGCGAGGAGTGACTTCAACTTTTCAAATCTTTGAAGAATTTATTCACCTAATTCCTATGAAGGAAACCATAACCGGAGCAGACATCTTTAAAGCTTTGTAGAAACTGATATCAGAAATGAAGTTTGATTTTTTGAAGCTAATTGACACCACAACTGATAGTGCCCCAATAATAGTAGGACAAAAAAGGCTTTGTTGCACTACTGCAAAAACATGTAGAAAGCCTTGGAATAACACACAAACTTGTTAAAATTCATTGCATTATCCATCAAGAGATATTGTGTGCCAAGTCTTTGAAATTTAAGAATGCTATGGATATTGTTGTAAAGGCCATGAATCTGATTTTATCTCGTGGATTAAATCATCGTCAATTTAAACAGATTTTGCTAGATACTGAGGCAGAATATGGTGACCTTGCTTATTTCATTGATTGAATTCTATGCAAAATATATTTTCCCAGGTGAGAACTTAGTGAACCATTTGGAAGCACTTATCAATGTGAGCAGTTATTTTCCAAATTGAAGCAAACTGAGAACAATTTGAGATCAAGGTTAACTGATAATCACCTTCATAATATCTTGTTCCTTGCATCAGCAAGTTTGAAGTCTAATATTGAGAAGCTTTCAAGGAACAAAAAACATCAAGTTTCCCATTAAATTTTTGGCTACTATGTATTTTAAAGATTTTTTTTAAAACAAATGATTCCCACGATGTCTTAAATTGAATAAATAATGTTTTTCCATTCCTACATTCATTTGTGGTTAATACAAATTATTTTTAAGTATAGTCAACACTCATGATTAAATTTTAGCTTGTGTAATTTTCCATAATTATTCTTTTATGGCCTTCGTCCGGCCCGCTATCCGTTATTAATACTCGATCCGGCCTGTGGAGGCAAAGAAGTTGCCGACCCCTGATATTGTGACAAGGCTGGTTTGCAGGCGTTTTGATAAATGCATGTTTGGATAAATAAATGATATTAGTCAATAATGAATACCGAAACTCTGGAATTGATTAACAGATGACTGTTGGGGCGGTGGTAGAGTAACTGAGCTCCAGTTAAGCATATGGGTGGAGGGGCATTGTTGAATATATAAATAAAAATATGAAAAAGTATACAAGAAATAATAATATAGAGATAAAAATAATGAAACAAAAAATGGGTAATTTAAAATATTTGAAAATAACTCTAGAACAGTGTCTGCCAATCGTTTTTACTTTGCGACACACTACGATACACCAAATAAAAATCCCAGCAAAATTGAATATTCTTTATTAGTATGAATAAAAATAAATAAATTCTTATAGTAACAATAAAATAACATTGTTTTATGGATATATATATATGATACAATAATGATATTTTTAGTGAGAAGGATGCAATTGATTTTGAGAAGGAATTTTGTCAAAACGCGGCTCTAGATTAGATAAACAAATACCTAGCTCCTCATCTACCATCTGTAATCGTTCCGGATTTTTTACTTTATTTCCATAAGCGCAGAGATACATAATTCGCAAAGATATGATGATCCAAAGGGCAACAGAGATTTAACGGCAGTAGTAGCTAATCGAGGATATTGGCTCCAAAGCGAAATCCAAAATTTTGACAATTCTAGCACAGAAAACGAGGCTTTATGCACAGGATCGTTTTTCAAGTTTATTAATTTTCTTATTCTGTTAATGTTAATGGCAGGCGAGTACTGTCGTATCTTGTGAAAGGATTGATGACCCACTCGTACGTTTGGTAATCAAGTGATCGAAAATATATAGAAAATGATATAGAAAGGTTTTCTAATGTCTTCTGCACTTCTGACAAAATCTTTAATTTGCTTGGAAAAACCTCTACGCCTGAGAAACAATCAAGCTGCGAGTTTTTAACTTGCCTTATCCACAGTTGTAACTTGTCGGTGAAACACTAATTTGCCTGTAACTGTAATAATATTTTCGTCGATTCTTTGCATGCTCAATATAGCATTTGACACATTACTGCGAAATGAACTGAAAGGGACCAAACAAAACATACAAGCATTTACAACTTATGTGAGGAAGAAGTGGAGGATAAACAGAGATCAGTTGGCTGTGAGTTGTGCCATGCT
>NC_068997.1:35207262-35210595 GCF_001194135.2 Octopus bimaculoides
AGCAACCCAAACCGATGAAAAGAGTACTAACAAATGCTAAACTATACACATCAACCACGAAACCAATAGTTAAAATATGTGGATGCCCAAACTGTGGAACATGCCTCCAACCTACTGGAAGACTCGGAATTCCACTTCAAATAAAGAAAGAGGTTCACAATTAAGACCAGCTTTACTTGTGCATCCGACAATTTAATTTATAACTTGTTATAACTTTGCGCAGAGGCGGTACCATAGCCAATGAGGGTTATCCGAGGCATGGTTATTGCTAGTTGAGAACTTGCTCAGGTTGTGGACAAGTATGTCACTTAAACAGAGAACCACACTGCATAAGGAACAGATCCGTTTCCCAAGAATAGAGAGATTCCTTTGAGTGAACACATAGAGAGATGTGCCGGGAATCTCCAACTAAATTTCACGGTTTTCCCCATCTACCAGTGCAAGGAAACAATTTCTCTACCAGAACATTTAAATAAAGAAAATTTATTTATCGAAAAATACAGAACACGCCTAAATATGAACGCATAACTAACTTTATATACTCTAATCCATGATCGCATGTCCACCACTGTACATATTTCATCTCACTACTTTAGCTCATGTGTTCATATATATTAATTTATCCCACACAAAAGATGAGCAATTACTTCTGTCCCGAAGAATAGCAATCACTAATTACCTTCCCTTAGATTTTTCTACTTGCTGATTCATTCACAAACTTTCATACAAGAACATGGGCTAAAAACTTAATAAGAAAATACGAAATCACAATCATTTCAAGGTCGTGGTTAGCGAAATAATATTGTTTATATGTGTGTGAATTGAACCGATTGTTGGTTTTAAGGTGTGATCTAAAATAAAAATAAGATTTTCTTTATACATATTATTAGTTGTTAAATACTCTGAATTTCTTAAAATTCTACAAAAGTATTGTTGGATTAACCTGTCGTGCATGAGGATTTAACTGGGATTTGTATTCTACTTTAACTTTATTTAAAGTAGAATACAAATTTAACTTTATTCCTTTATTTAAGTGTTTAATTGATATCTGCCAGGATTTTTAAAATCATATATTTCTCTCTCTATATATATATATGTGTGTGTGTGTGTGTGTGTGTGTGTGTGTGTGTGTGTGTGGTAAAATGAAAGACGGAAGATAGAATATACCAGAATGTATTATTAATCACGACAATTGTCTCGACACATCTAGCGTCGATCCCTCATGGTGGGACACTCAACAACTGGTTCAGGAGTATCCGGTGATGCAGATGTATCTCATCGGGTGATAAATAAATACAACTTGTTAAAATAACAGTTCTGCAATGTAACTTCTCGTTTTGTAGAAAGAAAAGCAACCAGACGGAAATATCTTCATTTATATAGAAGATCAAAAATAAAATCACAGATGGCAAAAGGAGAAACGAACACACAATCCAGCGAGAAAAGTATTAAAAATAACCGTTAACAAATATAGATGTATAAACGCCCTCGGGCAAGCTGCATGACGCGAGTACACTCGCTTATACAGGGATCCACAAAAATGTGAGCATATGCACGCGTTAGATTTGGTGCACTCATGATCACAAAGCGAGTTAACTATCTACTTTGTGTTTGTAAGAATGGGAAGGTTAAAAGTAAACTTAAGTCATCTCTACCTTAAAGTAAATAAAATTATGTTAACGGTTACTCAAAATTCATTCCCACTGCATTGTGCGAAAGTACATTTATATGCGTGTAGGCATCTCGAGAGTCGTTCAGAAATTCTATTAATGATCTTCTTGTTAGTCCATAGAATAGACAGGGATTCCTCGGAGCAGAGACGGCATCTCCTGAAAATTATACCGTATATTTTTCCTATGCCTTTTTAACTGTCTTTTGCTACTTCTGTCCAGAAATAATAAGGCGTCATCCCTATATAGACCTCCTGTTACTTCCGGAAAGGAAGACTGGATTAATAAAAGGATATATATATATATATAGGTCAGTGATCCGAGCAGAATCATATGAACCCATTGCTATATCAAGTGCATTCTCCCTATCGAATCTACTCCATAATCTACCATCGAAATCTACTAGAGTGGATCGTACGGCAAGTTTAGTATCTATTTGGCGTCAGCACAAATCGGAACTTTTCATGCTAAAAATCACGACTTGATTAAGAACGATCGCGTTAATATATAAAGTATATCTAAAGTAACCGTGCTTTACCAGTAAATTACCAAGTGCAAACCATTCGTTTTAGTATTCATTATATATATAATTTAAATAATTTGGGAAAATGAATTTCTAAATCAATCAGGTACAACCCTTCACCATTACATGCATCTGCAAATCGTACCTTGGGGTTTTATTTATCATATATTTATATATTTATCTAGAAATATACAAAGTATCTAATAAAGTCAGAATCCGGGGTACCCATGGTTGTCCCGGATTTTGCCCAGGTTACCGATCTTGTAGGTTTATATATCTTATCAGAACTAGAAATAGAATTTACAAATATAGAGGGTGGTCTTTATAGGGATGACCTACTACTTATAACCAGGAACTGTACCAATAGGTCATTAAGAAGAAAATGTACAAGTTCTTTAAGAATAATGGCCTAGGGATATCTATAGAGAACGAGCATTATGCAGTAAATTATCTAGACGTCAACTTTAATCTAATCACTAATAAGATCCACTGAAAGAAAACCTAAAGTACATTAGTTCTTTAAATAACCATCCTAGATCAGTTAAAGAAGCTTTAATAGATAATATAGGCAAAAGAATATCTATGCTATCCTCAGATTATGACACTTTTATTAAACATGCCCAATATTATAGTAAAGCATTAAAAGAAGCAGGATATAACTCTAATATAAAATTCTATAGTTATTAGGAACACATTAATAATATTAAGAAGAAGAAGAAGAAGAAGAAGAAGAAGAAGGAGAAGAAGAAGAAGAAGAAGAAGAAGAAGAAGAAGAAGAAGACTACACCGGGGATGTAAGACTACACCGAGGATGTGAAGACTACACCGGGGATGTGAAGACTACACCGGGGATGTGAAGACTACACCGGGGATGTTTAACATGTGAGAACGATAAATCACTGCTCCGAAATTTATCCAAAAACATCGGAAATAAAGACATCGCATGGAGCCAAAAAATAGCTGACAAAGGGTTGGACTATATCCGAGTAAGTAATACTCATTGAAATTTATTGGTTTGATTTTGATGTAACACGTGTGTTTACGATCGCTGTGCGGGTAGTGGAGGTATCAAGTTAAAATACATCATTATATTTGGAAAGATAGAAATAAATTTCAATGAGTATTACTTACTCGGATATA
>NC_068997.1:35216697-35219197 GCF_001194135.2 Octopus bimaculoides
ACAAAGACCTGGAAATAGAGATAACTCGAATGTGGAATCTAAAAACAGAAACAATTCCTATCATAGTAGGTGCCTTAGGTATAATAAAAAAATATTCAGACAAATACATAACAAAAACACCAGGACTTACAAATATATATAACATACAGAAAATTGCACTACTGGGTACTGCACACATTCTACGCAAAACACTTTCAATACAGTAAACATAAGAGCACCACAGCAAACTACAGCACATACCCAAGGCGCACAGAGCTGCGCTCGGTAGTGAAGTGAAAGCACGTTATAAAAATAAAACTACTGAACAATAATAATAATATAACAGTTAATCCAAATAAAACTAATAATAATTATAACAGTAAAAATATGAATAATGATAAAAGACAATATAACAAACTAAAGATAAAAACAATATAGTTGTTATTAATGATTACAATAATTATAGTACTATTGATAATGAGAATATGAGCAATAGTAAGAAACATAGGAAAGTATACAAGCAGATATATAATATACTTAAGAACAATTTAATACCGATGATGTCTAGTAATGATGATATAAAAAAAATATAAAAAATAAAAAGTATATATGGTTAATTATTCCGTGTGGGGCTTAAGTGATGACTAATATTATTAAGGAGACACTTAGAATTGTAAAAATGGTTTTTAAAAAGGACAACAGTTATGCAAATATATTTTCCAATAAAAGCATAAGAGTGGGATACTCAACATCGAGAAATGTAGGTAATATCATTTCCTCTATAAATAATAAGAAATTAAATAATTATTATAATAGCATAATAATAATAGCTCTAGCAATAATATAACCGATAGTGATAGAAGTCTTAATTAACATATAAAAAAATGCTCATGTGATAAGACAAAATGTAAGCTCTCTAATAACTGTAATACTGATAATGTTATTTATAAATGTATAGTAAGCTCTAAGAACAATAATAATAAAATTATAAATAAGGCTTATATTGGATCAACAGCTTATATTGGATCAAGACTACCAGACCTTCAAAAATCCTAATTTAAGTAAGTAAGTCCACAGGCTTAAGTAAATATGAATAGGAATTAAAATCTAGAAAAAGAGAGTACACCCTTAATTGGAGTATAATAGGTAGAGCCCACTCCTATAATATTGGGAATAAAATGTGTTTATTATGCATAACAGAATTTATGAAACTACTACAGTCTAGAGATGAATTATTAAACACATGATGAACGTGGATTTAAATGTAGGCACCGAAGTAATTTTACCTTCAATAAAATGAAATACTGAACACCCACCCCTGAATCAAATATCCACACAATTTTATTTCTACAGCATTTGAATAGACTATATAAATAAATGAATATTTTAAATAAATAAATGAATTAAATATTACTAAAATTATATCTCTCTCCCAACATAAGCTAATAGAGGCTAGTTTAAATTTAAACTATGCATAGTGTAATTACCCCCCCCCTTGGTACTAATCACCTATAAATTCCCATAGTTCCCTGCTATCTTCTTCCTCTAATCACCATTTTGAAAACTAATCTTGCTACTACCAAAAAGGAAGATATGTATTTGAATTTTTCTTGTTATATTTCTCATTTAAACAGCCATTTTTATTCTGAAGTATAATTTTATCTCTTATAAATTGTATTTGACATTATATACTTGACTTTACAAGGTTGATACATATACTAATTCATATTCATAATGTATAATTTATAAATTAATTGAAATATTACAAAGTATGTTTTTTATTCTTTATTTTAAATTTTTAATGTTTAATGCTTAATTTTATTGCTTATTTTTTAAAGGGATGTAAAATTATATTTATGATATTTTGAAAAAGAACCGGAAGATGTGTTGGAATAATTGTAAATCTGATGATTGCATATATGTACTTATGTGTGGTAAGCTGTTTGTTTCCGAATTATAATACTTACACGTTGTTCAGTCCCACTGTGTGGCACCTTAGGCCTCTTCTATAACACTGGGTTAGTCAAAGCCTTGTGAGTTGATTACGTACACGGAAACGTGTATATATATATATATATATATATATATATATATAAAATTTAATAAATGGAGTAATACGCATATGTTAAATGAATTCTTTTATTTCCGACATATGTTTCGAAGATTACAAATGGTTCCTTCCAAAGAAATGAGTGATGTTGATAAAGATGTAATCTTCTCTTCGGGGAAATTCATAAGAGCCAGCTTAACCGTAAAACAATTGAGAATTTTAAATGTCTTTAACTTTCTAAGACATATCAAAGCTTCTGAAAGCAATCTTAGTTTGTTTGTTTACGTTTATCGTAAGATGAATTTAAAACATATAGATATTTTCTTCTCCCTACTTTATTACGTATAAAATACTGCTCTACACAAAATAGATCCGTCCACTTTATTTTATTCATTGGTAAATCCTTGTATCAACACCTATAGTGCGTGGATATCGAAGGAAACTTTGGTAATAATATTAACTTAGTTTAAA
>NC_068997.1:35220657-35226024 GCF_001194135.2 Octopus bimaculoides
ATATATATATACATATATATATACGCTTCCGTGTACCAAATCAACTCACAAGGCTTTGACCGACCCAGTGCTATAGTAGAAGAGGCCTAAGGTGCCATGCAGTGGGACTGAACAAGGTATAAGTATTATAGTTCGGAAACAAACAGCTTACCACACAGCTACGACTACATCTATTTACAAATATATACATACCTACATACATACATACATACATACATGCATACATACATACATATCCCCACTCCACATCCTACCTCACACACCCTCCCTTCCTCTGTTCATTGATACTCCACCCCACATCTACACCACCCCACATTACTCCACACACATACCACTATATCATCAGTCACATGCTGCAGATGCACAAACACACTTAAACACGTACACACCCAGACTTGACAAAGACTTGAAAAAATCACTAGCCCCTATTCACACACACACACACATTTACACACTCACACATACCATTCTCATATACACACATTCTCATATACACCATTCTCATATACACCATTCTTATATACACCATTCTCATATACACCATTCTCATATACACCATTCTCATATACACACCATTTTTACAGGCACATACACGCACGTGCACCTTCATTGGGATCGCCATCACTTAATTATCTCCTGTTCTTTCAAGGACATCGATTCCGAGGACACAAAATTTGGGGGGGGAACAATTAGGGGTTACTTTTGAGAACTGTTCCCCATTCGGGGGTGTTTCGGAATAAGTCGTCCATATTTGTTTCATTTTCTCCGTTTTGTGCGTTTGTGCATCCGTAGATTTCTACTGAAGCATCAAAAAGGCAATGAAGGCAAATGAAACCCTCACCAGAAAACTCGTTATGCTTAAAATAACATCTAAAGGCCTGTTACACAGAAATATGTTATTAAGACGACTTATCTGTTGTATACGATTTTTTTTCACTTTAAGTAAATTCCCAGGTAAACGTTTCCAATAGAAAGGCAGAAGACACCAGAAGCAAAAATAAGGAATATACTCGCAGTTAGATATAGAAGTATAAGGTATAATTTGTTACTTAATCTCTATAATAAACGTGATATTGAATGGAATAAGTCCACGTTTGAACATTTTTTAATTACGTGTGTGTGTGTGTGTGTGTGTTGGTAGAAATCTACGGATGCACAAACGCACTAAACGAAGAAAATGAAACAAATATGGACGACTTGTTCAGAAACACCCACGAGTGGGGAATACTTCTCTAAAATAACCCCCAATTGTTTTCCTCCAAAATTTCTATGTTCTCAGAATCTACATAGTCCGGGGTATATTTGTAGGGAATTTCATTTTAAAATATTCATTTTCTTGAAAGTTAAGACGAATTGAAGTGGAGTCCGGTGAATTTTCAGCAATTCCCCACCCACCCCTTCTAAAACACTTGCCCCACAAAATTTTATATATTCGGAATCTACACGATATAACCCATATTCGTAGAAAATTTCGTTAAAAAAATATCCATTTTTATGAAAGTTATGATCATCCAAAGTTGGGCGGGGCGCAAAAATCTGTAGTTATGCCAATTTGTCTACAATATCAAAGTCAGCCAAAAGAATGTCTGTTCAGGTAAAGAGAGATAGCTGCAGGAATGGAAGCATACTAAGAAACGAACCAAGTGATGAACAAAGGTATCCACGACTGATAAGGAATAGGATCTCCACTGCAGAACGAAGTGCAGTTGCAACAGCTCAGAGAAGCAACTTCTATGAAGTAGCTTTCAATTATTATCCAGCAGTTCATTATGCAGATGACACCAGAGTTTCCATCGGGGCAATGACAACTGAGTGCATACATTGTAATGCAAAGAAGTAGTCTGGAGAGACACCTACACTGTGCTGCAGTGGTGGAAAGGTTAAACTCACTGCAACCCACCCCCACCCCCACCTCCGGAGTCACTGAAGAAAACGTTGTCATCAACTGACCAAGATTCCAAGCACTTCCAAAACAAAATTAGACAGTACAATGCTGCACTACAGATAACATCATTTGGAGCCACAAAAGATATAAATGAGCTAGGATTCATGCAAACTTTCAAGATCCAAGGTCATATTTATCATCGGACTGGCTCTCTACTACCTCTGTCAAATGACTCACCAAATTTACTTCAAATATATTTTATGGGTGATTCTCAACAAGAAGAGCAAAAGAGGTGCAAGAACATTTCTAGCATCAGGAGGAACATTATAGTGTCTCTGCAAAAGATGCTGCATAGCAACAACAACCTGATCAGAAGCTTCAAGACTGCACTTGAAACAATTCCACCCGACTCCATGGATTACAAGGCAGTTATCAGATTAGAAACGAAACCATCCTGTCAACATGGACGGAGATTTAATGCGCCAACAGCAAATGAAATAGCTGTGCTTCTGGTTGGGCAAGAACATGACAAGCGTGACACTATCCTTCATCTCAGAGACAGTACACTGACAGACACAGTCCAACTACAAATGGAAGCTCCCCAAAATACCATACTCACAGCATTATTCAAGCTGTCAAGATGATGAATTTACTACAAGACTGTTATACAATGAAGTTCCACAATTCTATACCTGGTACCAAAACAAAAGGAAAAGACGTGCACTTGGAGCATCCACACATCATCTGGGAATCAAGAAATGAGACACACTTAGCAGAGTCTATGTTGTCCATCCCAACTATTTAGAGTGCGACTATCTAAGGCTTCTATTACACCATGCCACATGTCAAGTATATTGCCAGGCTTGCCATCTCAGGAGTCCTCTGGAAGATGATGCACACTGGGATGCCACTTTGATATAGGTACAAATGTGCAAGTCTCCTATGCAGCTGAGAAACCCCATCTCCATCATGACAACATGATGGATGAGAATGTCTTCATTCCAAGGATATTCTCATCTCAAATGATCTCTCATTTCAGTTCAAGAGAATACAGTTTCCTGTTTAACTTAGCTTTGCAATGTCTATCAACAAAGCACAAGGTTAATCTCTAAAGGACTTAACCTCCTTCAACCGTCCTTCTCACATGGTCAGCTGTAAGTTGGATATTCTACAGTTGGAGGTGATAAGAACTTCTACATTCTCAGTGATAAACATGGCAAGACAGAAAACAGTATATGAAGAAGCACTTACATGAATAGTATGTACATGTCATATACAGAAGTGTAAAACTACTGAGTGTTAAAGTATTACTATTACACTTCCACTTTTCGACTGACATGCGTGAATGCATTGTGTGTATAAAAGTGAAACAATAACATAATATATTCGCTCTGTGTGTGTGTGCGCGCGCGCGTATTATTAAGGCGGTGTTTTCACAATTTACAAACAAAAGGCACAAGTATAGACGTCACTAAGGTGACTAAGGTTACTAGTCAGCACCAGCATTCTTAGAAACAAGAGTCAGAACAACTTTTAGCCACGGGGGAAGCACTTACCTAATGAATAAATAGCGAGACAAAGCCAGATCATCGATGATTTCGCATTTGATTAATCCTCCTCATCTCACCCGGTTGCCAAGGGCTAGAGCTAACTCGCCTTGTCAGTTTATAGGAAATAGAGTAGGAATCAGAGGCTGATTCCATATAGGCTAAAAGTAAAAGTTACCTGGGCCATAATAGATTCTAATGTCCCATACCAATACCAGCGCTCTGCATGTGGACTCTGCGTGAAGGGAGCCTTCCAAATATTAATTCATGATTCATCACAATTACTTAATAGACAGCATGAAACATTCTCTTCTATCATTTCTATCTCTTCTATCTTTAAGTTCTTACACAGGTCCAAATGCAAGCAAAATCAATACGCATGACACTTGCCTATCTACATTCACAGTCGTTGCAATATGCGTGCGTTTTTCCTGCAATATTTTTTTTAATTGTCACCTTTTAATTGTTATTCTTTTTTAAATTTTAAACATATAAGTTAGGCATCTATTTCTAGCATTTTAGCTCTGCTTACCGACCACTAAACTAAAGTTAAATATTCTTTCTAACCACGCTGGACCTAGAATTCATCTATCTATCTAATTACCCTTTAATAGCCATAAATTAGGGTTTTGGTAACGTAGAGGTTCTCCTCTACGTTACCAAAACCTTAATCCCTGACCTCTCACCTGGAACCTACCCTGTCGAAGAATAATACCTGACTCTTATCTTTTATCTTTATCTTTGTTTTTAGTTTTAGTTTTATTTTTACTTTTGCTCTCATTCTTTCTATTTCCAGTACCTATCCTCTTCCTTTCTTTTCTCTCTTCTATCTACTCACTTACAACCCTCACCTTTCTCTCTGATCTATCTGTCTATCATGATGTTTATCTCTCTTACACCCACATGGACAATTTTTCTTACAAACTAACCACTTTATTTATTCCTTCAATCTGAATGCAACATACCAAATATTGCCTGGATTTACCTGGGACTATACCTTCACGGAATACAGACTAACTTCTAAACCCTCTAGAACAAGATGAGCTGTGAACTTTATTCTCCTGTCTTTATTCTTCTATCTACTGTTTTATTCTTTTATACACTGAATTCTCTGTCTAGAACTTTCCTACATACATACCTTGCTTCTGATGGCGGTCGTCCTGCCTTGGTGTTGTTATCCATTTTCCTTTAATGTATGTATGTATGTATGTATGTATGTATGTATGTATGTATGTATGCATGCATGTATGTATGTATAACAGAAACGACAGAGATGGTAAATGGAAAATACAGGAAACTTCATTGATCACTACGATCGTTTCGACACATCCTGCATCGCTCCCTCGTGGATGAGAAACTATACGCTTAATTTCGGTGTATCACACAATGCGGAAGCTTCTCGTCAGGTGATGTAATAATGTGTCTCGTTTTATATGCAACTTTCGTTCTTTCAGATTCACTAGAGCATGTTTTTAGTGGTTGTATCTTTAATACATATAATACATTAAATGGCTAGGAACAGGTTTAGTTGCAAAGCTATAGATACAAACGAGAAGTAATTCAGAAATACAAATAACAAGGGAAATAGATCATACAATAAAGGAAAATAAAATAAACTATTGAATCAGTACACATCACACCGTTAGTCGCTTACACACACACAAGCACACACACACAAACACACACATACACGCACACGCACACACGCACCACCCAGCCCCCACACACACACGCTGTCTCATATTTATAGTCAAGCATATGGCAATAAATCTTTTGATAGCTATCCAGCCATCCTAGCGTGAAGCCGGTGGGCCAGATAGCATACTTAAAGCGTAATACGACCATAACTCTTGACAGCTATTTCACACATACTTATATCCCAGTATACGCCAATAGATAGATAGATAGATAGATAGATAGATAGATAGATAGATA
>NC_068997.1:35226124-35227009 GCF_001194135.2 Octopus bimaculoides
GGGACCTAATGGTGGCTCTGTTGCCTCGTTGCGCCTCCGCTACTCGGGCCACTCGGGCCGCTCCAACTCCCTCGTCCCTCAGAGCATGCATCCTAGCTCTGACAATGCATCCTTCGTGTTTGGCATTGAAGTGTTGGTCGAGGGCCAACCACGCCACCATTACGTTGGACGCGATGCCAGTTCTAAGTGCCTCTTCTAATTTCTTAACTAGGTCTCCTTCTATTCTATTTCGGTCTAACGCTAGGGCCTTACTGTACCTAACCGAAACTGCTTTGATTGCTTTTTTGAGGGCATACCACCATCTGTTGTTGATGATGGCACCCGTTAATGCTCTCTTAACTAACGTGCTAATCCGGTCCCTGTAAGCCTGGCGTGCCGTGAACGACGCGTTCAGCTTCCAGTAATCGGGACCCTGTCTATGTGTCTTATCTAAGTCAAGCGTACAAGTGACAAATTGTGGTCTGTGTAGCTGACTATGTGGAATTATGGACAACCTATTCTATCCTTATCCACTGTCCTACAGAATACCCTATCTAAATACGATCTGGACGACCCGATGCGGTTACTCCATGTCCACGTTGGCACATTCGGGTGGTCCAGTCGGTACCTGTCAGACAGTTGGAAACGTCTGAGCAGGTCTTTGAGGCATTTGCATCCCTTTCTATTGCTATCGCTGCCTGCGTAATCTAAATGCATGTCCAGGGTAGCGTTCCATTCCCCCACTAAAAGTAAAGGTCGAGAAGTTCTCAAGAAGACCTCTAGACGTCGAAAGAAATCTGGCCGACCTGTTAAGGACGGTGCATAAACTGCTATCAGTCGAAAAGCACACCCATTGCTGCCGTCGACATCCAAGAGGACCAGCCTACCCTCCGGGACTAGGAAAAT
>NC_068997.1:35227845-35233304 GCF_001194135.2 Octopus bimaculoides
GTTGGTGCTGTTTCGTGACAGTTAGGATGTGGTTTTTTGGGGTGGGGTGTGAGTTTTTTTCGTGTTCCCTTCTTCTTGTGGGGTTGTTGGTGGTGGTGGTGATGGTGCTGATTCTGTTCTTGGTGGTACTGGTGGTGTTGTTTGGTTCGGCTGGCTTGCTGGTTGCTGGCGTTTCTGTATTTCTTTGTACAGCTGCTTGACCAGTTGTGCATATGGCGGTGTGGGCAGTAATGCTGGGTTTTTTCTTGTTTCTGGTTTTCTTGTGGTTGTTGTTTTTCTTGGTCTTGTTGTTGACGTTGTTGTTGCCTTTGCTCCTGGGCTACTGGGCATGTGCTTCGTAGATGAGTTTTGCTACTACAAACGTAGCAACTTGGTCTTCTGCCTTCGACGGCAAGATGGAAACTCGAATCCTCTGTTAATTGGATTCTGTGAGGAATCTTCTCGTAATTGGCTAAATCAACTTGTACAAGAAGTTGAATTTCTTGGCCAATCCAGTTTTCATTAACCACGGCAGTAAATTCTAAAATATTTACTTCCTCCTCTATGTCGAGACATGTGACAGATACGAGCCATTTTACCTCAATTTCAGGAGGCACATTTGATATTTTTATCTTTGTAACCCAACGACCAAGGTACGTAGGGATCATGAGCAGGTTCTCATGCTGCAATGGCTTTGTGGAGAGGTCCTTGGCTCGCTGCTCGCTGTCGAATCTCACCTCGATTGTTGCGAACTTGGTTCCTCTCGTAATATAGGTTTTATAAGCCCATATAGGCCTTAAATACCTCTCAACCTTTTCCTGACTAAATTTTTCAGGAGTCTTCGTTTTCGTGTTTATCGTTTTGTAGATAATGGTTTTGTTTTCGATGTTTTTTTAAGTCTGCGGGTATCTGTAGATGGACTGTTATGTCTTTTTTGCTTAGCATACTTTTGCATGCGAATAATTCCTCTTTCGAGAAATTCAATATTTTTTTCTGGGCTTCAAAGCCTCTGCAAAGTTCGTGTTTGTTGTGGTGGTGGTAGCGGTAGTGCTGGTAGCAGTGGTGAAGACAGTGGTTGTATTAGCAAGGACATTTGTGGCGGATGACCTTGCGTCCTTGGTTTTGTCGTTGTTGTTGCTGCTGTTGTTGTTGTTGTTGTTGTTGTTGTTGTTGTTGTCGTTCTTGGTGGTGGTGGGGGTGATAGCATCAGGAGAAATGGTGTTTACGTCAGAGACTTTGCTGACGGTATTGGTGCATGTAACCTTGGTTATGTTTTTGTGAGGAAGGCAATGTAGGAAAATCAACATCAAATTAATTGGTGTAAAAATCAACGTTCGCTGAATGATCATCTTCATGGCTTGAAGACGCCATCCTCAAAAACAAAAATGGCCAAGAAAGCCGAAATTAATTTTGGAGAATGTGGAAATGTGCCACACAGGGCAGATTTCCCGTGCAAACAAGTTGCACAACAGAATCTATTAGTTGTTGCACAACTTTTCTATATAAAATGCAATTGAAATACTATGGAAGAGTTCAGTATCCTCATGAACAACCTACACCCGCCTCTCCAATTTACAAAGAAGATGAATAATACCAAATTACCATTCCTAAATATACGGCTTTCCGTATCAAAATTAAGTGGAAGTGAATTCGTTTCAGTTGTTTTGGGAAGATGGGACATGGAAGTCGATGTCATCCCGGATGGAACTGTCTATGTAGGTACATAGTGGTTTCAAAACAATGTCAGTAAAATTGCTTAGACGGTGGGTACAGCATGCTGGACCAACTATATTAGGTCTAGGTTTCAAGCCTTTTGAATATAGTAATTTTATGTACTCACTTTCTTGTTCTTTTACTGCATGCTTATGTATTTTTTAACTTATATATTTTCGGTAAGCCGTAGAAGTTGCTGGGTTTGGGCTCGAAATTAGTGATATAGTCTCTTTCATTATCGATAAGTGAGTTATAGTGTTTTGAAACCAGGTTCTTGATCTTCTTCATAATGTGGAATCTATATTTGAAGGTATTTCACAATAGAAGCTTGTGTCCTTCAGTTGATCTTCAACCAAATCTTTGTAAGTAATCTGCATCCATAATAACAACTGCGCCCCCTTTATCTGCTTGTTTAATTATTATTGTTTGATAGTTTTGTATACGTTTAAGTGCAGACATGTCCGATTTGTTAATGTTTGGCCTAACATTTGTATTGCGCTAAGGGGAAATTTTGACAGGATATCAATGTATTGCTCAAGATAGTTATTTCTTCCTTTTGATGGGGTGAAATTTGATTTATTCTTTACTAGGGATTCATCAATCTCATTACTTTTATAAGTGAAGAATTCTACAAGTCGTAACTTATGACAGAATTTTTGAATATCCTCCTTTAGTTCTTGGTGGTTGCTTGTTGGTGTAGGTGTAAATTTCAGTCCTTTTGAGAGAAGTTGAATTTCATCATTGTTAAGATCTCTTTGGGATAAATTAATTATTTTAGGATCTATACGTTCAGTTGTTTTGGGTGTGTTTCATCTTAGATTTTTTTTCTTTCTCCGGTGTTTGTTGTCCTGACATTGAAAAATGGATTTTTCTGTTTATTATTTATGTTCCTGTTGTTGTTTGCTTGATGGACTTTGCGTTTTGGTTGTGGCATTTTACTTGGTTTCGTTTTGTTTCCAGTCCTGTTTTTTGTTGTTGTTTTTTTTTATATTATGTATATTATTAATCAATTTCCTGTTTGTATTGTTTTTAACAACCTGGAGGAATGACGTAGGTTTACTTCCAGATCTAGATCGGTTTTTTGCCCAATTTCTTGTAGGTAATCTTGGTTGAAGTTTTGAAAATGATCTCCGAATGGTCTGATCAAAGGAATATCTATCTTGTTTGCCCCCTATCTATTCATATTGTGTGCATCAGGGTGTTTGCAAAAAGGAAGAGTTCTTCCTGTTGTTCATCTTCAATTCATGGTGAAACGAGTGTTCATATTGCCACGTGCTCTGGTGAGATCGTTCACTTTTAATGTTATTTCTCAGAGTTCTAGAGTCTTTACCATAATTGGTAGTATATTTGTCGAGAAATAATTGTTTCTGCTGCCATAACTTTCTTGATCAGCTTTCTTCTTTTGAGATATCTCTGATCTATAGTTCTCGCATTGTTTCTGCGATATTGCCAATCGTTAGTTTTGATATTTCGTCTCCAATTTGACCATCAATAGCTTCGTATTTGACTTTATAACAGGATTGTTTACACAGAGTAATGGTGTAGAATTTTGGCCCAGAATTTTGCCAAAGTAAGTTTCTATAGCAGAAGCAGTTACCAGAGGCGTGTGTGCGAGGTTAAAGCCTCAGTTGCTTAATATTGTCTTCAATTAGGTTATACAAAGCCTCTTAATTCAGCTATTACGTGATCTGGTGATTGGGCGAGTTGGTTGGTCAAGTACAACTATCCAATCGTGTCGCTACAACAAGTCATTTTCCCCCGGTGGGAAAATCAAGCACCAAGCCACAGAAGATATAAATAGCAGTTTTTTCGGCTGTCCGGCCTCTTCTACTTCAGGTCATAGACCATATGCAGTCACCGTCATTCTAATGACGTTTGCCTAGCAGTCTTCTTACTACCGTCGTTCTAATGACACTTGCCTCACCATCGTTTTCGCAACGAATATCAAACGGCTATCATTATATCCTACGTTATCATAGCGATTTATTCAACAGCTAACTACACCACAGCCTGCTCGACATTGGCCTGTCATATTACCCATTCTACTCTACATTAGCCTATCATGTTAGCAATTTCGTTGAAACCTGCTATGAACAGTAAGTCTAAGCTATGAACTGAATATGTTTTCTGTCTAAGCCTCATACACGACACTGCACACACATTTCTGATACCCTTGCAATTTTGCCTCACGACAAGTTAGCGGTTACTTGTTATTCAAAAAGGATCCACATCATGTTAATATTTGATTTCTTACATTGTATGAAAAGCTGTGTTTGTATCATCTATCCCAAATAAATTCTATTTATTATTGAATGGAGTCTAATCTTCTTTTTACGACAGAATACTGTTATACGGAATACTACATGGTCATCTCCACACCACTGAGTTTGGTGTAATGTCGCGCTAGTATTCCGCTAAACTCCCATCGAACCTTTGTTTCCTCCTCTGGTTCTCCTACAAGTTCTTTAATTAGGTACTTCCGAGGAAGCACGGGTGCCGCTAAAGAAATCCATTTCGAATGTGTTTCGGCATATTTTTCGCATTTATCCGCCTTCCAGAAGTTTTGTTTTCTTACGTTAAGAATTTTTTTCCATGTCTGCTACATCTCTTTTCTTTTTCGATGTGCTTCGTTTTCCTGATTCCTATTTTTTTTCTGACATCCAAGGAGGTTGTGGTAGATTTTCTCTTGTAGATTTTATAACTATTGGTATAATTTCAGCTAAATTCTTAATTTCAGAGTTTATATCTTCATTTACAAGTTTTCCGTCTGTAGGGTGTTTTTCTATTTCTTTTAAAATAGGGGATTGTGTGTCAATCATCGTAATGAGGGTTGACAATTTCAATGCAATTTCCATTAGAATTCTTTCTGATTCTTTTAATTTTGTTTGTTGCTTTCCAGATATTTTGGCATATACACAATAGGAACATATATATATATATATATAATAGATAGATAGATAGATAGATAGATAGATAGATAGATAGATAGATAGATAGATAGATAGATAGATAGATAGATAGATGTAACGGTTATGATTGATTAGGTACACAATCAGCAGTTGTGACGATAAAAATTTGTTGTTGTTATATCGGCCTGTTGTAGGATGCGAAAGATGAACAACGCATGAAGTTTTAAGAAAGTATTTATTTTCCGTTACGTTGAAAAATACCATACCACGACGGGCAGGTTATAATAGATCCAAAAGCATGCGAAGTAAAGTTTGTGTTTGTGTCCTCTTCATTGTTTAGTAGTAATCCACAGAAAGCGATAGTATGATGTTGTAAGAGAACAGAATTAGAGCTAGTGTGAGTTGTAGGGTGTGGGACGTTGTCTCACAGTTGCTGACAGTAAATTTCATTTTTTCTCGCTGACCATTGTCTTAGTAGCTACATTCATTGTGGTCATGATTATAGCAGCCCGTTCCCTACCTAATTGAGTCGTTCACGAGCCGCCTCGCTCTGTTGTCGCCAAGTGACTACTTCGATTTTGCTCGGGGCTTCTTGTTTTTATAACTATCTAGAAGGATAGACATATCATTGAGAACAATAGATTTAGTTGGTGGTCTTGTTATCTCTATTCTAGCTTTTGGTGAAGTAGCAGAGGTTAGAAAGGGTTAAGTGTTGAAGACATTATTTCGGCCTAGCTAAAGGCATCTAGAATATGTAAAACTGCTGTCAGAGAAAAACCATTGTTCCACCGTGTGTTAATTTAAATTTGGCTATAGTGGATCGAATCCACTTCATGCATGCAAGATCCACTACATACA
>NC_068997.1:35233452-35235021 GCF_001194135.2 Octopus bimaculoides
CACATATATATATATATATATATCATTCAACTACTACCGGAGTTGAATAATATTCTTAAGGCCACAATTTACTCACACCTTTCAAAGCTTGTTGCTAATTCAGTTCTTAACCAAATTGAAAACTACTAAGATTTTTGAAGAGGAGTGATCCCTAGCTACATTTTGGCATAAAAAATTGAGATTTTATCCAGTAGAAAAAAGTTTACATCAAAATTCGTAGCAACGTTATAAGTAATGTCACCAATCAAGTTTAGATCTAAATAACTTTATTTCAAAAGCAAAATATATTTATTTTAGCTTCAATGATAGAAGAAAGCACGAAGAGTTTCATAGTTTTGGTCCCATGCAACAAAAATTTGCATAAAAAAGTTGTGAGATAAAATACCAGGAAAAAATATAAGTAAGGCAAAAAATTGGAGGGTATGCAAATTCATCAAGCAAAAAATAAGCATTTGGTCAAGACTAAAAATGTGAAGACTTGGCAATAACTTAGGCAATAACTCAAGCAAATTTTACTGTGAATTTGTTGTTATAGGTAGATTTTACTGTAATATATAAGTAATTTTCGTATTATTCTATTTATTGTACTAACTATCATCTTTTATAACGTATTTTCAAACGTCTAATTATTAATTAATAATTTTTTTAAATGTCAAAAAATATTTTGAGTCATTTAAAAATTTTTTTAATAGAAGTAACAAGTAATAACAAATAGAAGTAATATATGTATGTGTGTGTGTGTGTGTGTGTGTGTGTGTGTGTGTGTCTGTGTCTGTGTCTGTGTGTGTGTGTGTGTGTGTCTGTGTGTGTGTGTCTGTCTGTGTGTGCGTGTCTGTGTGTCTCTGTGTGTGTGTGTATGTGTGTGTGTGTGTGTGTGTGTGTGTGTACATACATATACATAGGCGTGTATGATTGTGTATAGAAGAATATATCACTCAAAGAAGTTTCAACTTTGATTTTCACGTTTTATTTACAATCTTATAATAATATAATATAAGATGATATAATATAATGAAATGATAGAATATTAAATGTCCATTCTGATTGAACTAGTACTTTCATGCATTAAACTATGCAATCTTTCTAAAAATAGCCAAACAATTACTGTTTTGGTCAGGGTCAAAATACAGGTCTCTTGACATGTTCAACAAACCGCGATGCCTAAACTAAACACTATTCAACATAAGTAATTTTAGTAAAGCCACATATTGATTGATCAGAATACAGTTTGCAAAACTTAACATTCTGGAGCCTATACAAATGTATTTAAGGCACACATTTTAGCCGTCTCACTACAGTTATAAATTGTAAAACATAACTGTCACCACTACTCTATGAACTTGAAGATTGCATAGTTTAATGCATGGAAGTACTAATTCAATCGGAATGGACATTTAATGTTCTATCATTTCATCATATTATATCATAATATATATATATTATATTATTATAAGACTGTAAATAAAACGAGAAAATCAAAGTTGGAATTTCTTTGAGATATCTATATATGTATATATGCATATGCGTGTGTGTATATATGTATATATATATATATATATATATATATAT
>NC_068997.1:35235121-35237877 GCF_001194135.2 Octopus bimaculoides
GTTCAAACTGACCGCGGTGGAAGTGACCACCTTACTATGACGGTCTTGGATCAAAGCCGTCAGGACATTCAACACCCGATATGTGATTCGATCTTCAATGCAAAACAACCAACAAAAATCGGGACTTGGAATGTGAGGACACTGTACCAGTGTGGCAGACTGGCGTAGCTGCTTGAAGAAGTAGAAAGATATCAGATGGACATCCGCGAAATGGCAGTGGACGGTTAGTCAGTGATGGCAGGACCGTTATCTACTCGGGTCACAAATTGGAAGACGTGCGAGGAGTTGGCATTGTCATGTCCCTAAGTGCAGCTGGAACACTCATCGGATGGAAGCCTGCCAGCGATTCCTAATGCATCAGTTGTGGATGGAACAGTGATTGATACTATGCAACAAAGACATATCAATTCCAGGATCACCGTCATCCAGGCCTATGCTCCCATCGAAGACACAGAAGAGGCCGATAAAGACGCTTTCTATGACCAACTACAGGACGCGTTGGACGACGCCCCTCATCACGACTTGGTCCTACTAACTGGCGACTTCAACGCCAAAAGCACAAGAAACCAACAAGGCTACGAGCACGTAATTAGCCCAAACGGCACAGCGACTGATACTAGCAGCAACAGCGAACGGTTGGTCTCGTTCTGCTCAACGAATGGGTTGGTGATCGGAAACACTTACTTCGAGCAGAAGTGGATCTACAAGGAAATGTGGCGATCACCAGATGGTCGGACCTTTAACGAGGTCGACTACGTCTGTACTAGTAAGCGGTGGAAATCGACCCTGCTGGACATGCGGACGTGCCGGGGAGCAGATGTGGGCTCAGATCATTACCTCCTCCTCATGAAGTATCGGCTTCGATTGAGGTGCTTGCCGCTCGTGCAGAGTCGCCCCCGCCCCTTTGCAGTGGAGAAATTTAAAGACCGAAGGACAGTCGATCAGTTCCAATAGGAACTGAGAAACCGATTCTGACCTTTCGCAGATGTGGACGATGTCGACATCGACGGCTGCTTTGGGAAATTTAAGGAGGCAATTATCGAAAGTGCCGAGAAGACCATTGGCAGATTCCGTGGCACGTAGAAGGAGTGTTGGATCCTGATTGATGCAAGACGAAAGGCTAAAATACAACGAGACCTAGCGCAAACAGACGAAGCCCAGCAAGAAGCATCGGAGACGTATTGGCTCAAAGAGTGAAGAAGAGCTGTCGGAAAGACAAGCAGGTTTGATTGGAACAAAGGAGTCAGGAGGCAGCAGATCAAAATGATACGAATACTTTATACCGTATCGCACGTGACCTTACCGAAACGAGAAGCAGACAAGGGGTGTCCGTCACGGACAAGAACGGGAAGGCATTACTGGCGGTCGAAAATCAAGCAATAAGATGGGTCGAACACTTTAAGGAGACGCTCAGTCAGCCAGCGCCTATGGATCTCTTTGCCCTTGATCCACCGATCTGGCAGTGAACACAGGTGAGATCACGACGGCCAAGACCGTGGTAGCGATACGACTCCTGAAGAACAACAAGGTGCTGGGACTGGATATGGTGGCGGCATAGATGCTGAAACACGGTGGTCATCCCGTCATCAAACATCTGACAGCCCTCCTAAATGTATGCTGAACAACAGGCCAAGTCCCAGAGAATTGGCAACGGAGAGTAATCGTCAAGCTCCCAAAGAAAGGAAACCTCACCGATTGCAGTAATTGGAGAGGAATTAAACTTCTGTCTTTCGGAGTCTAGATGCTGCGTTCGAACAGAGACTGGCTACACTGACTATTTCTCCATTGAAACCGGTGTACAGCAAGGGTGCATGCTATCCCCTCTCTTATTTCTTATGGCGATCGACTTCGTCATGTGCGGGGCGATGCGCCAACGCGGATTTGGGATTCCGTGGTGTGAATCGGGGCGCCTAACTAGCCTTGACTTCGCCAACGACATCGCACTCCTCGGAGCAACGAAGAATGTTATTCGCACAATGACAGAGAGATTGGAATGGTAGGCGACTAAGATCAGACTCCGCATAAGTGCAAACAAGACGAAGATCATGAGGATTGGATATGTTGATGAGAATAACAATGGCATCCCCTTGATGATTGGACAACACCAAATCAAAGAAGTTGATGAATTCGCCTATTTGGTCAGTTCGTGGCCAATGACGGAGGTGCTAAACGCGACGTTACCTGCCAGATTTGGAAGGCCTCGGCTGTCTTTCAAAGACTCAAACCCATCTGGGCAGGCAGGGCGATTTCGACCAAGACCAAAGTGTACCTCTTCAACAGCATTGTTATACTATCGGCAATATACGCGGCAGAAACGTGGAAGACATCAGCAAAGATCGGGCGAAGGTTCAATGTATTTCAGCTACGATGCCTCCAGAGGATACTGTGAATATCATACCAGGACCACATCACCAACGACGCGATACATCAGCGAACTGATACCCGTCCACTCTATGACATTGTCAATGAGCGCCGCCTGCAATTCACAGGCCATGTCTTCCGATTACCATCGTTACAGCATGCGAAAACCGCAATTCTGTAGAAGCTACTGCATGGCAAGTGAAAACAAGGGCAACTAAAAGTGACTTAGTGCCGCACCTTCATCGATGACCTTAAAACTATTAAACATTTCATGGGATGAAGCTGAAATTGCTGCGGCCGACTGACCACGTTGGAGAAGCCTTGCCGCCCATTGCGCCACACGGTGAAGGGAGATCTAAGACTAAGATATATGCATATATATATATATATATATA
>NC_068997.1:35240705-35241542 GCF_001194135.2 Octopus bimaculoides
TGTGGTCGACCTAACGGTGGTACTTGCCCCCACCTTTTGGAGGGTTCCGAGTTCCACTTTAAACAAGGTGAAATATTTAAGATTAAATCAAATTTCACCTGTGCCTCGGAAAACCTAATCTATGCCAGTACATGCTTAGGGTGTGGTAATCATTATATTAGCCAAACAGGAATATCACTTCGTCGAAGAACCACTCTCCACAAAGAACAAATCCGCCACCCACAATACAGGCAGATACAGGTCAGTGAACACATAGAAAGGTGTGCGAGGAATCTTAATCCTAATTTCCTAATTTTTCCCTCCTATCAATGTTCACAGAACACCTCAATACAACAAAGAATGAATGAAGAGGCAACTTTCATCAATAAATATTTCCCACAACTAAATATGAACACAACATAATACAGAACACTACTAACCTTTCAATTTATATCACTAACCCCTATACATCCCATACAGCATTCACATTACAGATCTATATCTACCCTAATTGCACCAAATTCAGAACTACTTACCTCCCTTACACATAATCTTTTTACTAAGGGACTAGTAGACCTGACACCGTTCAGTAAGCGGTGTGCATTCAAAGCAATGATTAGTAACATTACGAAACCGGTATGCTTTTGAATCTCTTTAACAATTCACAATAATGACTTTTATTCCTACCTCAGTTCATCTAATTGTATATATCTATCGTTACTTTTCATAAAAAGCCTTTACTTTTTTCCATTTCCAATGTGCATTTTCGCTTATTTTTCTTCTTACTTTCCCCTTACATTTCCACGTGTAGTTTTTATTTTGTTTTTGTAACATATTTCTATTATATATATATTGTTT
>NC_068997.1:35243248-35250309 GCF_001194135.2 Octopus bimaculoides
CCTTTACATCTCTCCTTTCTCTCTTCCTGTCTTCACTATGTAAAAATTAACACTTCCTTCTCCAAGCCTAGATTCGAAACCGAATCTAAGAATTCTCGATCGTTCAAACCACCACGATCAACAGGCGCGAAAACAGGTTTTCTTTGTCCTGTCAAAAAGTGATTGATGATCTCCCTTTGACCTTCGACCTAAGCCATGTCAGGCGGAGTTCAAATCGACGGGAGCTGACCTATTTAGGTACAAACTTTGCTGCAGTATGTCTGTCCTTCTAGCTGCCACGATTCTTATAAATTCAGTGGTCAACAAGACAGAAGCAGAGAGAAGGCCCTAGCAGCCAAACGAGGAACGTCTAGCCACGACAGCTTTTATCAGAGACCAGAGCAATGTTCGAAATTCACTGTAGACTACTGTATCAGATGACTACGTACACCCACACACACACACACGCAAACATATATTCAGTTGTGATATATCACTTCTACAGATGTACCCTGTTTCTATTTCTAGCAACTCATAGCAGTTGTCAGCATTTTGCATGTAGTGAAGGATTATGTGTACCAACGACAAATTAAGTCCAGTGAATAAATTATTTTTAATTATGAATCGATTCACTCATTTGTTTACTTCAAAGGCATACGCATTCCTTTTGCATCTGTTTTCCATGATACACATCTAACCACTACAACTACCTTTATATCTCTCACTTTCCTCTGTTCTCTTCACTACCTTTACATCTCTTTTCTCTCTGCCCCCCCCCCATTACCTCTACATCTCTCTCACTCTCCCTATCTATCACTCCGCATTCTTCACCATGTCTCTCTCTCTCTCTCTCTCTCTCCATTTCCCTATATTTGTCCCCACTTCTCGACGTTTCCTTCTCTGTATCTCAGCAAATAGACCCCAGCAAAGCAAACTATATGAAAGAAAGCGTAAGTTTCAAAATTCAAAGAAACTGGCAGGTCGAGGAAATTAAAACAATGCTCATCGCATGGAACCTGGCAGAAGGTGCGTCGCCCAACACTCTTATTGCAGAGGCCCTGAAGAGCTCTGGTTTTCATCGAACTATAGCTCAAATTGAGAGAAAAAGAATGAGCTCATTTGCTCATATAGCTTAATACAACCACAGTTGGAATTATTAGAGAAGGTGAAGGTACAAAAGGGTGAAAAAGAAAAAGAAGCTTGTGATCTCATAGAATCTGAAAAGGGCCAGGATAAGGCTGAAAGAGAGGAACAAAAAAAAAGGAGACACCAACACTCTGAACAGCTGTAAGTCCAAGAAGAATGCCAAAGTTCACCAGGAGAAACCAAAGGTGAAGGCATGTGTGGATGAGAAAAACAGCAGCAAAGTAAAGCAAGAGAAACAAACGAATACAAAAGGCATCATTGGGCTGGCGAGCTAAGAATGGACGTGGGCCCAAGTTGGGTTCACAAAGAAAACGAAATAGAACCTGCAAAGGTAATGGCTCTGGTAAAAAGGAAATCAAACTGATCTGCAAGTTCTATGTAAGGAGTACCTGCTGGAATGGTGACGTTGGGACAGGCTGCAGATTTGCTCATCCAAAATCCCATATGAGCAGTGCTCGTTCCACTCACCTGAAGACCAGGAAGAACAGCCTCCAACAACACAACATCAGATCACAAGATACAATGCCACCACCATGGAAGCGTGTGGTTGGTGCACGCACTGCTCCTAGGAAGAAACAAACTGTCAATGCAGTACAGATAGCTGCTACTGAACAACAGGAATTTTTGGAGGTTGTATGGCAGCTGACCTGGCTTCACCAGACACCCAGTACGAAGAACACTTACCCATATCCACGACCACCTCAAACAACAAAGGATCCGGGGTGGCTACCTGTGACACTTCTGCACATGTCAGACCAGTGGCTACTACCGACACTCTACGTGTCAGTATTTTTGCCTCGTAACGTCCCAACAACGCAAAACACAGTACCTGAGCGACTTAGTGACATGTAATCAAGCAATATGAGTGTCACTAACAGAAACATATCTGAATGTGGACATATCAGATGCTGAGATACATATACCAGGGTATGTTGTGTTTCGAACTGACAGGAGAGAAAAGACTCATGGTGGAGTAACTCAATGGAACTAACAATATATGGTCTGTAGAAGACTACAGACATGCAGTCTACTAGAAGCACCCAACTCCTCTCCAGCCTGAACTTTCACAATGCTGATTGGAAATGTATCGAGAAAGAGGTCATGGAACATAACTGGTCTACCAGTCTCTCTACAGAAGACATTGACATAAAGTTACAACACTTTACGACAATCCTGCATGATATCTGCAGTAAGTTTGCTCCAGAGAGAATGCCAAGCCAGCAGAAAAATATAATACCCAGGGATAGGATTCTAATGAGAGGAGCAAAAATCTCAAATTGTCTAAATGGGCCACTAAAGGATAACAAACGACCCTACCTCAAATGGACATTGCTTGAGATCAAAAATGAACTCAAATGCTCCCATAGAAAGGAGGCCAGGGCTGTCAAATATATAATGACAAACCCTAAAACTTCTATAGATATGCAAAAAATCTGCTTCAGTATGTTACAAAATAGGACCACTACTTGAAGAAAATGGCTCACCTACTGCAGACTCCCAAAGGATCTGTGAAATACTGAATGTGCAATACAAGAGTGCTTTCACCACTCCACTGGGACACTTGCAAGTAGCTGTGCCTGATGAGCTCTTTGGCTCCACAGAACTACACAACAAAATGGCAATTATTGACAGCATCAACATAGAAGAAACTGATATGATATCAGCCATTGATGAGATGAGATATGCTCAAACTCAGCAACAGGCCCTAGTGGATTCCCAGCAACCCTCTTAAAGAAATGCAAAGGGATTCTGGCTAGACCACTTCAGATTCTCTTCAAGAGCTTCTTCACAACAGGGAGTCTTCCCATAAAGTCAAAGGAAGGCATTATATGCCCTATCCATAAGGGAGGTAGCAGAGTAGACACTAAGAATTATAGACCTGACTCTAACTTTCCATGTCAGTAAAGTCATGGAGTGCATTGTCAGAAAGAAACTAATTGCGTTCCTTGAAGATAATGACTTGCTTCCTGATACCCAGCATGTCTTTCACTCAGGCACAAGCTGCCTTACACAACTTTTGCAACACTATGACTGGGTGTTGAAACAATTAATGAATCGCTCAATGTAATATATCTTGACTTTGCAAAGGCCTTTCATAAAGTTGATCATGGGATCATATGTCACAAACTACGGAGACTCGGCATAACTGGGAAAATCGGAGAGTGTTTGCATGACTTCTTAAAAGACAGAAACCAGGCTGTAGCAGCCAACGGAGTCCTCTCCACGGAGACATTAAGAAAAAGTGAAGTGCCTCAGGAAACTGTATTGGAACCACTACTGTTCATGGTGGCTCTTTCAGACATGCCATCAGTTACACAGATAGCCAAACTTACTAGCTATGCTGACGACACAAAAGTAGTACAAGCAGTCAAGGAACCTTCTGATGCTAATCTTCTACAGAAAGACCTAAACGCTATATATAAATGGGTTGAGGACAACAACATACAATTTAATGCAGGCAAATTCCAAGCCCTCTGCTACCAGCTAATTGGTACTCAGAAGTCACAACAACGATACTTTGGACTAAAAGGAGCGGCAATTCTAGAATCACATATGGAGCGTGATCTTGAGATTGATATGAGCAATGATACCTCGTTTCACATGCATGTCACCGAGATGGTGGCAGTGTATAGGCAAATAGCCAAATGGATCCTGAGAACCTTCAGGACAAGGGACCAGGAAATTATGCTGGTCCTATGGAGAACATTTGTCCTCAGCCGTCTGGACTACTGCTCTCTACTGTGTTCACCTTACACTACAGGATTAATAGCTGAACTTGAGGCGGTTCAGCGATACTACACAAAGAAGATTGCATCAATGGAATAGCTGAGCTACTGGGAGAGATTGAAAGAGCTACAACTCTACTCCCTGGAGCGAAGACGATAGAGGTATGCAGTGATATATGTGTGGAAGATACTAGAGGGGCTGGCACCAAACTTTGGAATTGACAGTTATACCAGACCTTGAAATAGACGTCACTGCACTGTTTCGAAAGTCCCAGCTGTCACATCTAAGGCGAGAACTATGTGTTGCAATAGCTTGGGATTCAAGGGCCCACAGCTATTTAACTCCTTGCCAAAACATCTGAGGGATCTCCTTGGAGTGGGAGTAGCTATTGTCAAGAAACATCTTGACCTCTTGATATCCAAGATCCCAGATGACAATGTCAAGGCAGGAAACTCAAAGGAGGGCAGCGGTATCGAACTCCGTCCTTCATCGAAAGCCAATCCCATAAAATTGGCCATTTAAAAGGTGATTGTACTACTGGTGATGCCTCAGCATGGCCGCAGCCTTAATGCTGAAACATATAAAAGAATAAAATAATATGCACATAAGGGGCTGCGTGGTAAGTAGCTTGCTTACCAACCACATGGTTCCGCGTTCAGTCCTTGGGCAATTGTCTTCTGCTATAGCCTCGGACCGACCAAAGCCTTGTGAGTGGATTTGGGAGACGGAAACTGAAAGAAGCTCGTCGTATATGTGCGTATGTGTGTCTGTCTGTGTTTGTCCCCCCACCGTCGCTTGACAACTGATGCTGGTGTGTTTACGTCCCCGTAACTTAGCGGTTCGGGAAAAGAACCGATAGAATAAGTACTAGGCTTACAAAGAATAAGTCCTGGGGACGATTTTTTCGACTAAATCAGAAAAACCCCGGTTGCTTCAAACAAGCGAGACCACTGGGCATATCATTGTACCTTACATAATACTCAAATATTGCGCACCAGAACTTTCTCCTTTACAACCGAACGTTTTAGTCTCTTAATTTCTACAATGATATTCTCTGACATTTAAAAGGTAACCTTAGTGTGACATATTTTGAAGTAAGGCAATACCTCTTACTCGGCCAACCCTATTGCATTCACCTCTGACATTTCTAAGGTAATGGAATAGCCATTAACAATAACATTCTCCATTATCTTAAATCTCTCTTTCTCTCTCTCTCTCACGCGCGCGCGCGCGTCCACAGAACCAGATCCACGTCATTCACCAGTGGGTCATCGCTTTAGAGAAGCTCGGTGTTGTGAGTGATCTGTTCTACCAAATTAGACTTCTGTTTCAGAACAGAACGTACATGTGTACATACATATGTACATGCATTCATACATGGTGATATATAAGAAGAAATGAATGTACATATAATGGCTCACGAGATGCTGGTAGAACAGTCAAAATTCAAGCAATAACATGTTTATTCATTCTTAATATTAGGTTGTTTCGCATGAAATATCGCATTTTTAATTACTTGCTATTTCAGCCATTTAACAACTCAATTATGTATACCTTGCATTTAATCTTGATTCTTTTTCTTTCTCAAAAATATTGGTATACAAAATTCGTACCCACAGACCTTATGAAAATGATAACAACCAAGCTATGTTGAGTGATTTTCTCGTATGAGTTCAAACTGGGTCACTCTGCAGCAGAAGCTCTACGGAATATCAAACGGCCTTTGGTAATGGTTTTGTTAACATCAGAAATGTTCAGAGATGGTGCCAAAGTTCTCGTTCAGGAGATAATAGCCTTAAAAATAAACCAAGGGGTAGGCCAAAATCAGTTATTCGGCATGATGGATTCAATGCTTTAGTTGAACAAAATCCAACAAAGGTTCGAAAACTTTCATCAGAACTCCAAACATCTCGCGCAACTGTTTTTGAACACCTGTAAAAAATAGGAGAAGTCAAGAAAACGGATAGGTTTGTTCCACATCAACTGAACGAGATTCAAAAAACAGACGCTTTGAAGTATGCTCCTTATTGCTTTCTCGACTGGAAAAGACTATTTTTGCATCAAATCATTACTTGTGATAAGAAATGGATGCTCTTTGACAACAGCGGGAGAACAGGACAGTGATCAGATGCAGGAGAGTCACCTAAACACTACCCAAACCCACCATTGCACCCTAAAAAGTTAGCGATCACTGCACGGATCTCTCTCTCTCTCTCTCTCCCTCTCCCTCTCTCTCTCTCTCTCTCTCTACACGCCCGGACACAAAAATAAGCGGTAACATTTTATTTACACCAAACACTAAATAATTTTGTGAGCTTTATCGGTTCGAGGTAGCTTCCATTGAAGAAACACATAATAAGGTTTGAATCACAGCGATGTCTCAAATTCCCCTTACACTGGTGAATCATGTCCAAAAAGAGATGTACACTGATTACAAAATATAATAGTGATCAGATATTCGCAGTGTACTGACAATGAATAGATACGTTATTGAATATTGTTATATGCATGCACACATACACAATATGTGTTTATGCATGCATGTACGCATGTATGAAGGGTTGCCAGATGTCCCTTATATACGGAACATGTCCCATATTTGATAATTTTGTCTCCTCTCCCGAACTGACCTTTCAGGGACACGCCAAATGTCCCGTATTTAGTTCATTTTCAAATTTCATAATAAAAATATTTTTTTACTACCTTCTTACGGCTGTTAGTTGTAACTTTATAAGTAACTGTGCTTTCTCTTTTCATATTCTCTTGATGAAATTAACCTAAATGTAACGAGGAAACTAGCGTTGTTAGAAGTTTACACAAAACTGATGTGTTTACAACTTGATACTGTCAACAAAGTGTGTTGTTACTACTTGTCACGGCCCACTTTTTTCTTACTTAAAAACTAATCCATCATCTCAAGATGCCAAAACGTAAGTATAAACTTCGTGATGAATATTCCAGCGAATGAACATTATTCAAACAAAGCAGAAGCTGTTTTGAAGCAAACTGTGGTGTATGTAATTGCACTTTCAGTATTGAACAATAGCAGGAAGTCTGATATCAAGCAATACTTAAGTAGTATTGCCTCTACTTCAAAAGAAGTTGGTAAAATAACAAACTTCTTGATCAAGAAAAACTCAGATGAAGAAAGTAAAATAATAGCCGCAGAAGTTGCAATGGCATATCATACTGTCCGTCATCATCAGTCA
>NC_068997.1:35250773-35252807 GCF_001194135.2 Octopus bimaculoides
AGGAAAAAATTTTATCGCATTCCTCGCTAGCGTCTGGGACTCGAAGCGCAGCTGTTGAACATTGCAGACGTGTCTTTTACTAGCAGTTCGCCTACGCTCTTGTCCCGGCCGCATGGGATTTGACCAGCTCTGTTTACTGCTGGAGTTTCTGTGAGATTGTTTCTCACAGGTGTTTGATCAACTCTAGTTTTGCTGTTTTGGTTGCCAATTCATAAATTCGAGATGTTTCAAGATATATATTTCAATTGTTGTTGACTGTACTAATGAACATTTGTTATATGTTCGTGATAGAAGTCTATTTTGAATGTACCAGGATTTGTGCCAAACGGAAGAATGTTGTGTGTGTAACGTTCCGTTGAAGGTTGACTAAATTGTACATAAACAATGAAGAGTATTATTATTGTTTGGACGCTTTTCTTATTTCTAAACAAATTGATGTAGGGAAATTGTGTGGCACCCACTCAGTGCAAGAAATATACAAACAAGAAAATTTCCTACAAAGTAATCATAATGCTGAGAAAAATTTCCCGTTGATTGTGCAATGTGAAAAGGATTTGCATACATAGACGTGAACAGAATTTGCTGATAAAATTATTGCAAGTAAGATCCTTCCCAAATGAGACCTCGGAAACAATAGCAAGCTTCTGCAGACAGAGCCTCGTTGAGTTAGGACTGGACGTGAAGAAATGTATAGCTTTTGGTGAAGATAAAACAAATATTAATTTTGACGGACGTTTATGCATAGGCACAAATAAAGTCTATTCAAAATTCAAGGAAAACATGAATGAATTTATGGAAGGAGTTGGATATCTAGCCCATATTCTGCACAATGCTGCTCATACCTCGGCCAATGTTCTTTCTGTTGATTTTGAAGTAAATGTTGTTGTTTTCACACTTTAGTATTTATACTGTTCGATCTGAGAAGTTGTAAGATTTCTGCGAGTTTGTTAGTGTGCAGTATGCCTCAATGCTCTTACATTCTAAAACTCATTGGCCTTCTTTGACCAGAGCAGCTGAGAGAATCTCTTTTTGATCCCCCAAATTCTTGTAGAATTCTTCAATAATCCGCTGGGCGAAGCCTACTTATATTTTGGTCACATTTTTGAATGTTTTTAGCAACAGGGTTATGATGATAGAATAGAGAGAAAACAGCATTATTGAAGTGCTTGTCTGTTTAAAAGAACTTGTAGTTATAAAGGAAAGAATTAATGAAAAGTTTATTCCTCTCAGTATGAAGGATTGCCTTAATAATGATGATGTCAAATCTGAAGAGAAAAAGAAATTTCTACTTAAAGTGGATAACTACTACGGCACTTGCCATGACTATCTTGAGAAATGGGTTTCGTCTTTTGAAAATTTTGATAACTTTACATGGGTGTTATTAGAATTTGTATGGGAACATGTAGAATCGTCTTGTCTAGTGTTAAAGGACAAAGGTATAAAAATTGACGATTTTAAGAGTGTCCCATATATCTAATTTTCTAATCTGGCAACCCTATATGTACGATTCAACTCCACTGCGTGACATCTTGGCAAGTATCTTTTACTGTAGACCTAGGCTAACCCAAGCCAAGTGAATGAAACTGAGCAGATGTAGGATAGGTTGTGCCTCTAAATCAAAATTCATTCTAGTCACACGTTGTCACATTGATTCTCCAAGTGTGTTGTTACTACTTGTCACGGCCCACTTTTTTCTTACTTAAAAACTAATCCATCATCTCAAGATGCCAAAACGTAAGTATAAACTTCGTGATGAATATTCCAGCGAATGAACATTATTCAAACAAAGCAGAAGCTGTTTTGAAGCAAACTGTGGTGTATGTAATTGCACTTTCAGTATTGAACAATAGCAGGAAGTCTGATATCAAGCAATACTTAAGTAGTATTGCCTCTACTTCAAAAGAAGTTGGTAAAATAACAAACTTCTTGATCAAGAAAAACTCAGATGAAGAAAGTAAAATAATAGCCGCAGAAGTTGCAATGGCATATCATACTGTCCGTCATCATCAGTCATTCATTTCAAATGACTGTACG
>NC_068997.1:35253149-35268984 GCF_001194135.2 Octopus bimaculoides
TTACTAGCAGTTCGCCTACGCTCTTGTCCCGGCCGCATGGGATTTGACCAGCTCTGTTTACTGCTGGAGTTTCTGTGAGATTGTTTCTCACAGGTGTTTGATCAACTCTAGTTTTGCTGTTTTGGTTGCCAATTCAACGTGCACGCACGACGCACCGCTAACAATTGAATATTCATCGTCCAAACCGACGGGGAATCCTTTTTATATTTGTCTGTGCATGTATATATATATATTTGTACATATATCTCAGTGTGTATGTATGTATGTATGTATATCAACAATGAGATTGCTTTCACAAGTCTTTTAAAAGTATGTCATTTCTTGATTTGTCCTAAAGAAAGACTGTAACATCTGTACGTGTTACTGTCTTTCTTTTGCAGGTTTGGAGTTTTTTGGTTTGCTCTGTAAAAATATCGTTTAAATTAAGGCAGCATGTGGACTTGACAAGCTGTGATTTATTTAAATATAATGGAAAATTTGAGAAAGAAAATAATGAAATTAATTATAATCTCCAGGATCAATACTAAAACCTAATGAAATCTAACATTACTTTCAAAGTACGATAACTTGGCGATGACAAAATTGAATATCTTTTAATTCCATTGAATAAGTACATATTTGTGTTTGCATCCAAAGCTACGTTTGGAATTGCTTTAGATCAGATTTAATCCATACTATATTTTATTTTTAATTAATTTAAATTAATTCACACTCGGGGTCGTCTTCCTTATCTTTCTTGGTTAGAATTAATCATTAACATAATGATTTCTTATTAATTACATCTCATTGCTCACTATATTAATATCTACTTTATAACACTGAGTGTGTGTATACGAGTAAGATCAGACTATTTTGAGAAAAAATTTTCCTTGATTTGATTCATCATCCTCATCATTTTACATCTCATCCATTTACCATGCTGGCATACATTTGATGAGTCATCACTGAACCAGTTCTTATTAAAGTACAATTCAGGTGGGGGAAGTGCGACTGCGTTTGATGGTCGAGGGGAGGAAGCCCCGATGCTTTAAATGTGGCCATAAACCAGAAAAGGAAGCCCCGCCTGAAAAAGAACCAGAAAAGGCTAAAGAGACAGAAAGCGAAATACAAGAGTCCGAGACAGAGAGTGATAAGGACGTCGAAGGGGGGTAGGGGAGTTGCAAAAACGAAAAAAAGAAAAAGAAAAAAAACTGTCCCTCCCCAATAGTCCTACAGCAAAAAAAAAGAGAGAGAGAGAGAAATCACTACCAGAGCCAGAAAGAAATGTCCTGCCCAAGTCCCACCCATCCCGGCAGTAGCTGCTACAAATGGCAATCTTGTTTCAGAACTTCGTGATACAGACGATACGCATGATTTAACCCAGAAATATGAACATAGGACACCCAATGGGATTCTTATTTTTTCTATGACCAGAGACAATTATCACAAATTTTAAAATAAATACAATAAAGATATGGGGTCCTTGAGGTTGGACTTTTCTTCACAGATGTTTGAGGGCCTCATGGATATTACCCCGCAAGCCTCGGAGGAAGAAAAGGAAGAGGGGTTAAGTAACTGAATTCTTTCATGGACACTCTTAATGTTGGATGTATAAATGTACGCAGCTTGAGGTCGACTTGGAAACAAGCCCGTTCCCTACATGACTTCAGGTCGCTTCGCTTGCGAAAGAGATCATGTGGAAGACCCGTGTGAAAGGTATTGTGACAAGCACTTTCATCCCCAGCCTTGGTCTGGTGAGACTCTAATCCTTCCACATGAAAAGGAAATAAGGGTTGAGAAGGAGTGTCTGTCGCCGGATGTATACAAGAATAGACAGAAAATAGTAGTAAGAATGGTAGCAGTGAACATCTCCAATTAAGAGTGTCCTGAAAGTCTTCCCAAAGGTAGCAGTGGCGGACCGGGGCTTGCGGAGCTGAACGCGGAACCCGTCCCCCACTTCATCGTTTGACTTTTTGTACTGTTTCTCATTCGAATTTTTAATATTTTTAAGATTGTTATTCGATTGTTCATATCGGCCCAAATTCACTGTATCGTCCCCTCTACTTTTAGCCCCCTGTGGGCAATAAAGAACTAAGTTCTTATTAAAGTTGCCGCTCTCTTAAACATTAGGATGATCGCGCTCTGCTAGAACGTTCCACTTTGCGATTTCTTATATTTTAGGTGATAAAAGATTGATATTTTTGTTCAAAAATTCCTTAAACTGAAATCGTATTTGGTGAGGAGTGATATGTAGTGAATACTTCTATCGCCATTATATACAAACAAACCATCTTCCCCACTGTTATAAATATAATCAAGTTCGGGCGTAGCAGAGAGCAGCCTACTGTATCTATCACGTGACTGATTATTATTTGAAGCGGCAACTGCCTCGTACCGTTCCCGCCAGAACGCAAATCAACCAACCACAGCCCTTAATAAGGTCACGTGATGGTGTTCTTCTAATGCTTTTCTGGAGCCCCTATTTTCCTATAAATAGCCTAAATTATACCCGCCAATTCGTCGCGCCTCAGATCCTAGATCTGGCTGGCGTTGAACACACACGCGTATCACAGCAGCAACCAGTTTCCAGCGACGACGTCGACACCATCGTACAACTACGAACTACAAGCAGCGCCCCCGACGTCGCCAGCAGCAACACGACACTACGACTACCAGCGTCCCCAACAGCAACACGACACTACGACTACCAGCGTCCCCAACAGCGTCAACATGACTCTACACGTACACAAGCTACCAACAGCTAACTGCAGAACTTCTAACCCTGTTTGTGTAATTTCTTCACCGCGATCATTAACAGCCAGAATTTAGCCTGCGAAGAACATCTGTACTCAAGAACCCGGCTTGGCATAGAAGCCACAACATCACAACTAGTGATCGCTCTGCCCCACACGCCTTAACTTCTTATATACAGACACTTACCACTGTGTACTCTTAGAACTGGTATCTTAAATCCTTATACGTGTTACTGACTATTCTATACTATGTATCTCTCGCATACACATACATGTATTACTCGCACACACTAATTTCTTTACATGACGACCTGTCTTTTATTGTGTTTTATTATGTCGCATTCACACACACACAGACATACGATTTAATGCTTCAATAAATACTACTGTTATTCATCTTCATATGGTTGTGTTCCTATCGTCTTCCTTACTGGCATTTACGAATTTTCTATGTTATCGAAGTATAACATATATATATCATTTGATATACTTTGTGTTCGACCGTGTGACGCGTTTAATAAAGGAGCCTGTTTTTCCATTCGTCACCATTTCTCCTTTTTGGTTCGCACGGTCGTTCTTACAAATATAAGAGTCAAAGAAGAATGCATAATTTTTACGTATATAAAAACTTAAATGGTTTATACTGCATCTAAACGACAGAGAAATCATTCAGAAAAGCGTTTGCAAAATATTAAAAAAACGGATTTATTTCAAAAACTTCTTCGAATTTCAACTTATAATCAAATTTTCATTAGAAAAATTATATTATGTTGCATTTGAATATTCAATATACACTGCGTTTCAAATTATTAATGGCGTAACATTTTTATTTAAAAACTACTTTAAAAACGAAATTTTCACAGAATAAAGGCTTCAGTCATGTGCTCGTGGTGTGTAAAAAAACAACACAGAAAATATGGCCATTTACCAAATTTACGTAAACGTTCACTGTTTCAATTAATGAGATGCAATTAAAACTCATGTAAACAAGAGAATACCTATTTGTTTGATGTACATACTGAAGTAGACACATACATGGAAGAAATAGAAATAAACAGAGTTCAAAAATGATTGGTAAGCTGGTTAGTAAGGGAAATATGAGCATTTGTTTGATATAAGTTGGAAAAGACGCTGGTCCATGGAACATGCTAATTTCTGGATCTCCTCTAATGTTATACCAAGAGATACATCCATTATTGCCTGCCACAGTCCATCTTTGCTCCTAAATTGGCGTCCATTCTCGTAAACTAGTTGTTTTAGAATACTCCACAGGTTTTTTCATTGAACTTAAGTCGAAGAAACAAGGCAGGCCACTTCATCTTCCGAGGTCCACAGAAGCTTAATTGTCGCAGATATTCTAGTTTTCATATTATCTTGCATGAATATTATGATTGTCTTCAAGGCACTCCTTCAAAAATGCTATGTAAGCGTCGACAGTCATTTTAACACTGTCTGGCACTTTCCAAGGACCAACCGTAATACCTCTGTATGAGTCAAGAAAGTCATTGATGTTGTCCCTGCAGAGTACAGTGGTGCTATGGCAACCTCAACCAATCAGAACTGGGTGCATATTAATACTAGAAGTTATCCATCTCTATAGGTAAGCGCACGTTTTTCGACAGTCAGCGGAAGAACACGACACAGACAACATCGCTTCTTTATCCCAGAACAGTTCCTGGTTTTCTCACCAACTTAGAACTGCAAACTTCTGAATCAAATTCATCCCTCAACGCTGACCCATATCATGGTCATCCTATTACGTTTCTGTCAACTTCACCTTGTGAGCACCTTTTCAGTTAGTCTTTATCTACATATATCATGAGTGGTTTATTTCCATCTCAGCTAGTTTCGTCTCTGCTAGCTGTTTACGGCTACAAATAAATCATGTGTTCAATCGTAAGTTTTATCGCTTTCCTTTGTCTCCTACACCTACGCCCGTTTTGCTCATCACCTGTCAGCTCTTATTACTATTTTAATAAAGTTACTATGTTTTGTTTAAAAACTGCCTTCCAACATTCATTTATATCTGCTTCTGAAAAGCGCATTTAACGGACTTTTTCCACGAAATTTTCATACACTAAATTGGTGACTTTTTACACTTTCAATATCTTCCAAAATCCTGATGCCTCCACCCCTTTGTTGGCGTCTCAAGCGTTGATGACGACCTCGTCCATTTACAACCCATCCCTTGCTCCAACCATCAGGTCTGTTACAGGTAATCAATTGTAACTAGTCACCAGTGTAACCATGGTGGTTGTCACTAATTTCATGTGTGTGTTCTGTGACAGTGTGTATAAAGAAAGTAACAAGTACACGCAAGAAGCAATAAGAATTATTTTTTTGTTTGTGCGTTAAACAATTGGTATAGCGAGACGTGAAGAAATTCGCATGACTTCCGATGTATTTCATTTGGGTGTGTTATGCTGCAGAATGAAAATAGATATAAATGAAATGAGTTGCGCGGTGTTGGTAGTGTACACTGTAATATTCGCATATCAGAAAGGGTGATGTTGCTACTAGGACTGTCAATGCTGCAACTCGCGAGCTTGCTGGTGAACATAGATGTACCATGTTGAAGAAAGCGATGTTGTTTCTATGCCGTCAGTACCGCAACTCGTGTCGCTATTTGAAAACTGAATGCATACTGCTGGGCGGAAGTTACCACATGTATCCCTCTACAGCCAGCTCTAATTGATCGAAGTGGGCAGAGCATGACTGTGCTATGCCACCACAACAAAATAGTTCTTTTCTGTCTCGCTAAAGGTCCATCATGAGTTTCGTCCGTAAACAAAACATTTGTTAAGTCATGTTACCTTCTGCCCATTTCAGACGATTTTGAATATAGGAGGCCTTTTAACCACTAGCGTAGTTACTGGGGGTAGTCCACCCCCGGGCGACACTTTTGGGACTGCTGTAGGCAATATGTATTTTTTGGGGTAAATTTTCAGATTAACACTCGCACGCTAAAACCCTAACACCCTAGTGAAAATCGTGCGGGTGTTAATCTGAAAATGTCTTTTTTTGTGGGATCCGGGGGTGGCAAACAGAAGGACCGCCTTGAGCGGTACACACTCTAGCTACACTGGAGCTTTTAACAGATATCACTGGTTTACCCACCTTTTTCCAAAGATGACACCGGGTAGTTCTGGACACAGTTGTTTCGACAATGCACTTAAAAAGATCTCCACTTCTAACACCTGAGTTCCTTTCAGCTTCACGCATAATTCGTGACAAAGAGAACGCTGAGAAACAGGAACTGTTACAAATTTTTTCAGTTTGGTGATATCTTCCAAATATCTTAGATATTTCTAAAGTTGATTTACCTTTTCCAAGTTCAGAAGTACTAACAGATTTCTCGGATCTTTTTGGTTTGACGGGCAACACTTGTTTCTTAACGAAACACTTTCAAACTTGGGACACTGGTAGAATGTGTCATATAAAACATCTTTTTCTCTTAGCCTTCTTAACAAAAAATTGTACATCGCAAGTTATTTCATGTTAAAGTTGTCGTATTTCTGTAATTTCAACCAATCACTGACGTCTATTCAGCTGAAAACAGTTAGTGCTCTTTTGTAAACCTGGCAAGAACCTCTGACAGGTTACATGGCATAAAGGTTACAGGGTACAAGTAGCCACAAATATACCAGGTAAATTTTGCATATATGTACATATATCTAAATAGTGATGTGCATGAATAGATCGAGATTTCCACTATTTCTAACTACTGTCTAGCAAAGCCACAGCCAAGCAGCAGACTGGGAAAGAAAAGTCTGTTGAGCTTGATTTTAATCCAGTTTTGTGAGGTATAGGCAGTAGCATTCACATTGCTGCATGCTAGCCACCATTACTGGATGGTGTCACTCATAGCTCATGTTGACAGCAGTACCCAGCCAGTTTGGTGTCAGGGTATTTATGTGTTTCCCTAGTTTCCACATTCACCCAACGGAGAAGGGCTTGGGCTATCACCAAGCAGTAGCTCATTATATGGTGCAAAGCACATGGTGCATGTCAATGCCTTGATGGGCACTGATGCAGCCAATGTGCAACCTTTAGCCAAAAATAGAATCAATTAGGAAGTTTGATTGGGCAGTACATCTGTCAAACAGAAAAGCAGGTGTCTCAAGGTCAGCTCAGAGGGCACAGAAACCACATATTGAGCAAATGGGCAAAAGCATACTCAATCTTGATTTCCAGTACAAATACAAACTGCAAATGTGTGGCCTGTCAATCCTTTCCTAACAGCAACAAGCTATGCATCCACAGAAGGGTAGCAGAAATGTTACCAAAGGACAACTGGCTTGTGACAGCCAAGCTTTCAGTAATGTTGCCTTCTGATCTAATGATGTCAGCTCTTCCTATCATGGTGATGCAGAGTTCACAAAGCATTGGATTGGTAACCCACAAACAGACAGGTTAATTTTATCCTATCAATACATCTCATGTATGCCATACCCCACATCATCAACCCAAGGCAGGTGCCAACAATGTGAACTCCAGCATAAGAGAAATGGTAAGATCGGAGCAAGGATTTGTGTGCTCACTCAATAGAAGTGGTGGCCGGCTACCTCTAAGCAATAATGGCAGAACACCTCTAAGCCAGATCTAAGTTGTTTCTTTCAAGCATCTCAACTTCAAGGCACATGCTTTAAATTCAGCATGTGCCCCCAGCCAGTTGCATCCATGTGGTGAGTGGTGGCATTGCCATTCTGGAGCATCACTTCAGCACCATCCCACTCAATTTGTTTGAAGAGACTGAGAAAAAAAAAGCATCACTTACATAAGATACAACTTGCTGTTTGGAGCAGAGCAGCTACCACATGCTGTTCACAAGAAGAGACCCAATAGAGTCTCTTCTCATGAACAGCATGATCTGCCCTGCAAGATGCATGACATCAGGTGTGTAGTAGCAGCATAGCAGTATCAGATGCGATGTAGAAGAAACTTTGTCACTGGTATGCAGCTCAGTAACGACCTGCCCTGTCACTGTGTGCAGTAACATGCATGCCTTGTAAAAGCTCTTTTGTCTTTCAAGTCCCACAGTTACAGTGTAGCAAGGCTTCAGCCACAACTTCATCCTTTCTTTCATGTTAGGCATACACCAGGTGACCTTACTCCCTTCCACCAGTAAACAGTGTAAGCGACACTCTACCAGCGGTAGTCTCACACTCAGCCTAACAAGTCAAGGAATTGCTGCACCGACCATTTCACAAGCATGTGCAGCATTTGTTGGGCACACTTCTCTTTTTCTGTTTGTTGCCTGCAAAAGCTGAAATCTCATGCATAAATGCTTGTTATTTGTTGCCAAACTGCTTCCTCCTCTCAAAATTGCTCTTGGATGATGATGATGGCTTAGACTCAGAACTGGTGCACCTACAGTGCCCTGACTAATGTGAATGGGTGTCAGGCTGCTGCTTCATACTGCCTATCACCGGCTGCAAAGGTGAAGCTTTGCTAATTCCATTAGCCTACTGACAGCCTGCTTTCCATTTGAGACCAGGTGTCACTGACTTCTCGCTTTCCACAGCCAATACATCACCTGTGGCCAGGCCTGATTCTTGAAGTTGCCCAACACCAACAATTCCTCCTGGCAGATAGGAAGTGCTTGGTTCTCATGCAAGTCTAGGAAGTGAACATGTGTTATGAGCTGTTACATAACTCACTCCCTCCATCACACAAAGCATCATCAGCATGTGCTAACATGTTCATGCAGGCTGCCACTACCTTGTGCTTGATCCTATCCAGCCAACAACAGGTCACTAGTTGGGGAACCTCCAGCAGTTGCCAATGACTATTAACAGGCACAGACAAGAATTTGGCATGGTACTCCCCACAGCCAAGCTGAAGCTTTATTACTTCCATCAGGATGCAGGCTTGCTACAGTCCATCCACTGCTGAAACATCAGTATCCCTGGCTAGCATGTCACTGGTACCTACACATGGTGCCAGTGCCCACACAAAAATGTTCACATGTTATTCCTGCCATCACACCACACTAATGTTTCCTGCAGGTCAATAAGTGCCAACCAGACCTTGTGCAATTGTTGCATGTGTCCATGTGTTATGCAACACTCAAGTGTCCAGTGGCAAGCCACTGCTGTGTGTCATGCTCATGCTTGTTCTCCTTTTCTTGGTCCATCCAATGACAATACAGTAAGTCACTCTGTTCTGGTGCCAATACACTAACAAAGACCCAGACATAAAAGATGAGGCATTTGCGAGAGAACAAGTACACTCACACTTCTGATGGTTACTGATGAATACAAATGGGTGTACAACCTGCCTGCTGTGACGCTTAAGTTTCACTGCTGCCTGACAGCATCTGCACTTCGTCTACTGCCAACCAGCTGTCACTTTCTGCCAGAAGTGTGTGATGGACCAGCCATATACATTCTACAACATTCATGCAGCCAGCCGCCTCTGCCTTGTGCTTGTTCTCCTGCTGCTGCTTCTGCTTATACTCGCACTCCATCCAATCCAGCTGACGACAGTCTGTTGCCCTATGCTCCACACTGGTACCTGAGCAGGACAGAGCCATAATTGATGTGTCAGTTGCACAGAGACCGTTGCACTCTACAATTTAGGGGTTTTGCCAATCAGATGAGGTTTGAATTTGAAGCATCATTCACAACGCACTCTTCCATTTTGTGTTTGTTGATGCACATACATGCCTTTAGATCTCCACAGGTGAATTCTCAATAAACCACCACCATCATCTCATCTATTTGCATGTGAGCACCCTTTCCACCTTCCACTTTGCACTCCAGCAGCAACCATGCTCACTTGTACATACCCACTCCTAACTCACTTTGCCTGCATCCCAACAATGTTGTTATCACCCTGTCCCTGACCACTTCCAATAGCCAGCATGCTGGGGAAGCTCACACCGCTCTCAATATTTGAATAATACTTTATTTCATCAACCTTGAAGGAATAAAAAGCAAAGTTGACCACAGCAGGATTTGAACCCAGACTGCAAAGAGCTGGAAGAAATGATGGTAAGCATTTTGTGCAATGTGCTAATGATTCTGCTAGCCTGCCTTATATATTACAGAGTGTACTTGGTGCTTTTCACATGGCACCAGTTGCAGAGAAGTTACCAAATAACTTACAGGACAAGACCTCTCGACAGGTGGAAGAGTAGTACTGAGGGACAGAAAGGGTGTCTTACATGGAGAAAAAGATGTTACAAAGAGGAGGCAGGGGCCATACATCCAAGTTACAGGGTGGTGTATATAGTGAAGTGGATTGGAGATTGGAGAGTGAGTTCACAAGATTTCAAAAGGAGTGGAAGCTAGAAGGATTTAACAGAGGCATATTATGTGAAGGGAGAATGGAGGTAAGAGAAAAACAGTGGTGGTGAGCATGAATGGATTGTAGGGGATGAAGAAACAGACTGGTAAGCATGGATGGGTTGTAATGGAGGGAGGGAGGGAAATTACGGAAACGGATCTTGCTTTGCTAGGCAGGTCTTCTCAAGCAGTGTATTACCAGCTGTCCTCCGTCCTTTTTCATCCCCGCTGTGAGGCTCAACATCTGAAGATGTCTCACCACTTCATTCCATGTCTTCTTGGGTTTTCCTCTTCCAAAGGTTTAGAGATCAGCACTTCATGATGCAGCTGCCCTCTCCATATGCACTGCATGACCGTATTAATGCAGTCTTTTCTCTTGAACACTACAACACTTATACCCAATTTTACTCTCAAAACATTTACACTTTATTGTACATGCACACCTACATTACCTATCCAGCAGAGAGCATGCTAGCTTCATTTCTTTCAAGTCTTCATAAGTCCTCTACTGTTATACTCCATGTTTCGCTGCCATGTAGTATAGCTGTCTGTACACAAGCATCATACAGTCTGCCGTTCACTCTGAGGAAGAGGATCTTTGTTACCGACAAAGGTAGTAGCTCTGAACTTTGCCCAGCCAGCTATACTTTCAGAGCAACCTCCACTACTTCTAGCTTGGTCATCTAGGTAACAAAAGCTATCTACTACCCCCAAGGATCCCACTGGACACTGAGATCTATTTCCTCTGCTTTCTTAGTGTTTATTGTAACTGCACATCTACCATGCAGAAAGACTACTTTCTTTGTTAACCTTCCTGCTATTCCATTACACATCTTATGTGTCTATAGCTTGCACTGAAAACACTATGGAATTTCGATTTACACCTTTTCTACATATTGAGCAGGGTCATTTCCCTGAAGGGATTTGTAATTTGCTTGCTTTCTTGCTTACTAGCATTTTAATCTTTGCTAAATTAACTCTTAGGCTTTTGTGTGTGTGTGCACACGTGCGCACACACATATGGACATGCTTGCACTATTGATTCTAGCTACAAGTCATCCCATAATCTACTTATGTGTATAAACAAAAATAACTAAATTTGCACATGGACAGAAGAATCAATATGTGCATAAACATACAGAAAATACAACTATAAATCAGAAAAGAAATAAATTTCAACTTAAAACCAGTGGGGATGAGAGATACATGATGCACAAAGAATATGTTTCTGTGTTTGGCCAAAGGTACATGCTAAATGTTTGGTCAACAACTAAGGTTAAGCAATGATGCACCACCTTACTGTAAGTAGAGAGATCCAGTATCACATCAAGCTAGTACATGGAAATAACTGGCCTGATAATATGTGTATATAATTAAAGAGGGCACTAAAACTCATGTTAGTAAAAGGAGTGATAGTTACAATAGTTTGAGAAGCACATTCCTACAGTCTTCCAATTTACTTTTTGGTCTTACATGGAAATTGGCAACAGTGCCCAGCTTCCTGCTCGAATATGTAGATACAAAATATTGCTTGTTCATAGTTTGGATCTGATGATTATAAAGGCATATGCATATACAGAGAAACCAACACACCTGTTTTACAACTTCAGTTTGGTCTGAAAGTTACATAAGAGCAAGAACATAATTAGCCACTATGCTATGTCAATATCTAAGCACAAACAAGGTTATATACATTATAATCAACTTTTAAACTTTACTGAAGATACTAACTGTATACACCACATTTTCTGGTTGTACACCATTCAAGTGTCAAAGCAAGAACAATTCTAATAAGTAAGTGTTATAAGTACCATAGATAACTGGTACTCAATTTTTTAACTCTCAATTGGTTAACTAGTTAATGTAGATTTTATTTCCAGTTGGAATTATATTTTGCATTTGCTTGATGTTAGACTTTAAATTGACTTTAAATTGACAAACATGACATTGACAAAAAGATTTTAATATTTCTTTCTTCAGATATATTTTTATTTGTGTAAAAGGAAGATTGGCTAGTTGCCGAATTATTGGTTGAAATTTTCTTTCAGTACCTACAAAAAAAAAAATAAAAAGAATGAGGAAATATATTAAAAAAATGATGTTTTTGTAAATATCAATGAAAACATAAGCATAGGCAAAGACAGAATAAGACTTTGTTAACATGTTTTTATTACATGTAAATATTCTTCTTTAGAATATTACGAATACATGTATATATATCTTTTAATTTTTACTTGTTTTACTCATTGGAGAGTGACCATGCTGGGGCACTGCATCAAAGTATTTTATGTAAACAAAATGACCCCAGTACTTATTTTTTCAAAGTCGGGTACTTATTCCATTGGTCTCTTTTGCTGAACCACTAAGGGACAGGGATGTAAACAAACCAACACCAGTTGTCAAGGTTAACCCAAGGCTACTGTAGAAGACACTAACCCAAAATGCCACACTGTAGGACTGCACCTGGGCAAGTCCTATCTAGAATGGAAATTTAGCTTTCAACTGTCAAAAGATGTGAAAATGATCTAAATACCTATGAACCGGGGGGCAATGAAGTCCATATTATCACAATTAAGATGGAATGACAGAAGCAGTTACATGTTTTCATTCTAGAATCAAATCCTACCAACATCAATTCAATGAATTATTTCCTTTCCTACAATAACAAATTGTACCAAATTATCATAAATGAAAAGAATCTCATCATAAGCCATGTGATAAGATTTCTAGAGTGAAACCTATAATCTTACTTGAAAACCGACATATCATATCCCAAAATACTGGTTCTAAGGTTAAGGTTCTGCACTAGAAACTACATGATACTTTTGACACTACAGGTTGAGAGCAAGGACAGATCGGAGTGTTCTTAGTAAATTTAAGTGAAAGTTGTGCACGTAATATAATCTTTTCAGGCCTTTTAAACTGATGTTAAAGTACTTCTTATTTTAACTCTTTAATAACAGCAGACAGAAGAAAAATATGGACAGAAGTTGTATTAGATGGGTTTGACAAAGTGACAGAGAGAGAGAGAGAGAGAGAGAGAGCATGGAAAGAGACTATTGTAGTAAAAATCATTAGTGAAGGATATAATTCAGTGGTATGTAAAAGCAGTAAAGTCGTGATTTGTGTGACTGGTGGCAGATGCTTAAACTCTAGAACTGTTTAAGATGCCTTTCTAATGCCAGGACTATGAACTTATACTGGTTTTACTAATCTTCTGAACATCAGAACATCATCCACATGAAAGTTAGAAACCTTGAACTGAGACATCCAAAATATTCTTAATGGTATCATGTTACTCTGGTTTCCTTCAAAAGTATAAAGTCACAATTTCTAAACATGTCAAGGAAACACTCTTGTTCCCCGCCCCCACCATAGTGAACACAATAAACACACAACCAGGACATTCAAAGTTACTACAAAATCTAGGCCATACCACCTTTACTGATTTTTCTTAGAAATTGCAGTTTAGCAAAGATTAGCCAAAAATTATTTCAGCTCTTGAAATAATTATTTCACCCACAATGGAATACTAGTTTTACATCAAGGACTGTGCTACTATTAGGCACACACACACAGAACTTAGACTACATCAAGAAGACCATATAACTAAGTGGCAAAAGTTTCTCATAAGAACACAACTTCTGGTTCATATATGTGCAGGAGTGGCTGTGTGGTAAGTAGCTTGCTTACCAACCACATGGTCCCGGGTTCATTTCCACTGCATGGCACCTTGGGCAAGCGTCTTCTATTATAGCCTCGGGCTGACCAAAGCTTTGTGAGTGGATTTGGTAGACGGAAACTGAAAGAAGCCCATTGTATATATGTACATATATATATATGTATATGAAGCAATGTTCCAACGAAGTCACGTATTGTCCTTGCCTTCGAAATGCGGAGTAGATGGAACAGGAACAACTGACAAAGGGTTATACTCTTATGTTGCATGTCTCGTTTCTCTGTTTGCTTTTTTCGTTGTTCGAAAAAAGTTTGTTTTCTGTTTTTGTCTTTATGTTTTCGTTTCTCATTGTGTTTAACGTTTTTTTGATGTCCTATACTCATATATGCATGTATGTATACATATAGATGTAGGTATGTACATATATGTATGGATATATGCATATGTTTATATATTATTTATATTATTATATGATCGAATGCCACGCATCCTTTCCCAAGTTATATATATGTGTGTGTGTGTGTGTGTGTGTGTGTGTGTGTGTATATGTTTGTCCCCCCAACATCACTTGACAACCGATGGTGGTGTGTTTACATCCCGTAACTTAGTGGTTCGGCAAAAGAGACTGATAGAATAAGTACTAGGCTTACAAAGAATAAGTCCTGGGGTCGATTTGCTCAACTAAAGGCAGTGCTCCAGCATAGCCACAATCAAATGACAGAAACAAGTAAAAGAGTCTCTTCACTCTATTTCTTTTGCCTACAAAAGGAGCTTTTGCTCATTAGAACTGGGTAATTCCATACGACTTCCATTCAGTTCATGCCACCAACCTGTCTCCTCTCCTCCTCTCACCACCTATATTATGGCCACCTCCACAGGCCCTACATAAACCACTCTGCCCCGTCCTTCTTCCCAAGTAAGTCAGAGCTCTGAAATTCCTCCCTACAACAATCAGCTTGCAACAGTCCAATAAGAACATCAGTTTTGAAGCGCCTACAAATAAAAGGTTTGTATACCAGAAGAGATTAGTTCCTGTATTTGAGAATCTAAGTCTCGTAGTGAGGAAATTTGACTAAGAAATGTAAGTTCTGTATCAAAACAGGTATGTGCTTGTATGAGGGTAAAGAGTTTCCTCAAATGTGGAAACTGTCAGCAAAAGTGCTACAAATGGAACTGCATGACTGAGAAATGATAGACAGAATAACTTGACAGATAACCTCAGTGCATTTGAGTCTTTGTATAAGGGAGGGAGGTAGTTGATGTTCATCTGGAATATCCACCGCTTACCAGCAGAGAAGAATTTTGGCAAAGGATTCTAATAGTGAGATACAATGATAAAGTATTGGGCAAATAGCTTAAGGCTGACCAAAGCCTTGTGAGTGAATTTGGTAGATGGAAACTAAAAGAAACCCATTTGTGTGTGTTGTCCTTTTGCTCCACCACTACTTGATAACCGGTGTTGGTGTGTTTACGTCTCTATAACTTAGTAGTTCAACAAAAGAAACCAATACAATGAATACAAGGCTTTAAAGAACAAAGATACTGGGGTTTATTCGTTAGACTAAAATCCTTCAAGGTGGTGCTCCAGCATGGCCACAGTCTAATGACTGAAACATGTAAAGACAGAGATACAATTTCCCCATTCAGAACATTCTCTAATAGTCACAGAAAGGGTCATAGTTCAATTAATTTGGAGGAGAGTTAGTGTAGATGAGATGCAGCTCGGATTTGTGGCAAGCAAGAACATGATTGATGCTATATTCCTGGTTAGGTAAATGCAGGAGAAGTATTTAGCCACATAAAAAGCACCCATGTTGGTGCCGTATAAACGCACCCGTGCCAGTTCTGCATAAATGCACCTGTGTCAGTGACACGTAAAATGCACCCACCACACTTTGTTAAGTGGATGGTCTTAGCAAGGCCATCCAGCCTAGAAACCATGCTCCAACAGACAATTAGGGTCTGGACAGCTCCATGTCAAACCATCCAACCCATGCCAGCATGGAAAGCGGATGTTAAACAACGACAAGGATGATGTTGATGATCTAGAGTCTAGATCAGTGTTTCCCAAACTTTTCATGCCAAATTGCAATATCGCCCACCTATTGGCCAAAAAATGCTCCTTGCCCACCTGT
>NC_068997.1:35269062-35292415 GCF_001194135.2 Octopus bimaculoides
CCCCTGTATCATTTGACACACACACTATATTGTAGACTCATTGCCCTATTAGTGCCATTTGGACTAAATATGCAGTTGTTTACAAATCCCTTATTGTGGGTTTAGTTTTGCCATTAGTGTGAATAAAATTCTAATGTTAACTCTATATTATGCAGACAGATTAACTGCGGTAAGCTTGCGCATCCTTTTACACTGATTTTTATTTTCCCAAAATGAACCACAGATCAGAACTACCAATGCAAAAATAATTAATGATTGTATTATAAAGGAAAAATAAAACTTTTTTAATGAGAACCATGTGTCTGGTGCAATGAAACTAGTGCAGAAACATTCAGTTTCAAACTTGTCAACTTTAGCAGCAAGTCTCCTCATTGTGTCACATCCAGTCCAATTCTTTTATGGGAAAGTAAAGTTCCAACATGGTTAAAAGCAAATTCAACCAGGTACGAGGTAGGGAGGGCAAGCAAAAGTAATATCAGATGTTTCCACAGATTGAGGTAGGAATTAAATATACTCTGATGGTACCACAAACCTTCTTTGCCATTACGGTGATATCACATTGTAACGTCATTGTCATTTAGAAATTCTATCAATTCCTCCTGAACGTCATCCTCGCAATCGACTGCATCAACTTCATACAGATTGCTATACCAATTTGGAATATTCAGTGCAATAACATCTTGAAATTGCTCCACCATGTTATTGTGCAATGATTGTAAATAGTTGCGATATGTAGTTAAATCGTCATCAACCAATTCATCTTTCAAAGAATCAAGTTGTGGAAATTGATGGAATTAATGTTTCGAAATGTTAGTCTTATACAACACTAATTTCGAAATGAGGGCAGTGATAAATAAATGATTTACAATCAATGAGAGTTTTTCTGTTCCCTTGCAATAACTTAATCAAATCATTTAATTTTGTGAATATATCACAAAGAAAAAAGGCATAGCACCTTGCAGCCATCAATGAAGTGGATAGTGGAGTATCTTCAAAGAAAAAGATATTATATAAAACAGTTCAACAAAGCGTAAAAACAGTTTCCTTTTGACAGCCACCACACTTTGGTATGGTATAAGAGTTGAGTATGATCGTCATCATTTCTCAGACAGAGTTGACAGAAAATTCGATCAGACAAGGGACTGGACTTCAATTTGTTCAGTCTTGATAACTAACTGTAGTGCATCATTCAATCTACTGTTCATATTTTTTTGTCACTAAATGCTGCCGGTGTGCCATGCAATGAACAGTTAGTATCTGGTGAGAAATTTCACGCTTTAGGAGAGATGAAAAACCTCTGTATCTTCCTATCATCGAAGGGGTCCCATCAGATGCACAGGCCAGGCAAGAATATTACTGAGTGGGATATTATGTTAAAAAAGAAAAGACTTGAGAGTGAAAAAAATAGATGCACCTTTTGAATCAAGCAGCAATTTCTCCGTGAACAGCATTTCCTCACAAATTTGAAGGTTTTTGCTGAAATACTGAACATATACCATCATCAAACATTGATTGTCCACAGCAGTTGACTCATCCACTTGTATAGAAAATTCAGAACGCAGGAGAATATCAATGAGCTGATGTTTGACATCGTTGGCCATTTCATTGATGCATAGAGAAATTGTGCTATTACTGAGTGGGATCATCTTCATGATGTTATCAGGTTTTTCATGCATAACAGTTGACAAAACCTCTTCAATAACTGGGTGAAGTAATGTTTCTCCAATTGTCTGAGACTTCCCAGACTTAGCAACAAGCAATGCCATGTTGTACGATGCAATCAAACCATCATTCTCCTGTTTACTAGTCTCCTGGAGTAGCATGTTGAATGCTTGTATTTGCTTTTTGAAAGAGGCATTCAGTTACAAAAAGTATGACAATGGCTTGTCCTTCTTGTCAGAATGTTTTGCATCAATGTGATACTTCAAGCATGAAGGTTTCATTGCTTTGTTGGTCAATTTTTGATGGCAAAGAAGACACATTGGTAACTGACAGTTCTGAATAGAAGGAATAAATCCAAACAATAAATAATCACTACTGTACTGTTGACAAATTTTCTTGACTGGAGGTAACAGTAAAGTGAAAAGGTGAAAACAAATTTCTACAGATGGCATCAGAAAGGGAGTATGGTTTTCCCAAAAAGAAGAAGTCAATAGAACAGAGTCAGATGACACGTCTTTACTGGAGCAAATACAGATCTAGTTCGTTTGGCTGCTAGCATTTCAAAAATTGAAGTCTACCGAAAATTTTAAAATTTGGCACATTAATGTACCTTTCCAAGCTAAATTGCTGGAGTCATTCAACTTCTTCCAGAAAATGTTTCTAAAAAGTTATAGAGGTTTAAAGTTTGATCATTTTCACCCAGTCAAGAAACATGATTTCAAAGCTGTCATTTTGTGCATGACTACATTTTGCCAACATCCTGAAAATAGCACTTGTGTTTTGATATGAAGCCAGAGAATTACACACAACATATGTAACCCCTCATAACTTTTTATTTTTCAGAAAATTTTAGCAAATTTGAATTCTATACATGGGACTTTATATGATTATGCCAAAAACTAAAAAAAAAAAAAAAATTGTGGTGAAGTGTGATTTAAGGCTTAGGCCTATTTGGCTACTATTTTTAGCACATATGACAACCATCTCAATAACTGCGACAAAAATATTCGATTGATTAGCAAGTCCGCCTTTTTAATACAAAGCAACGTCTCATGCAAGTAAAAGTGCATCCTAGATATCAGTAAATGCAGACTTACTTTCTAAAAATTCATTGTCACCCACAAAATGTTCATATCACCCACCAAAATCTCAAATTGCCCACCATTTCCTACAAAATCGCCCAACTGTAAGTTGAAATCACCCACCGGTGGGTGATATCACCCACTTTGGGAAGCTATGGTCTAGATCATCATCATCATCCTTATTATTGTTTAACATCCATAGGAGTGGCTGTGTGGTAAGTAGCTTGCTTACCAACCACATGGTTCAGGGTTCAGTCCCACTGCATGACACCTTGGGCAAGTGTCTTCTACTATAGCCTCAGGCCGACCAAAGCCTTGAGTGGATTTGGTAGATGGAAACTGAAAGAAGCCTGTCGTATATATGTATATACATATGTGTGTGTGTATATGTTTGTGTGTCTTTGTTTGTCCCCCAACATCGCTTGACAACCGATGCTGGTGTGTTTACGTCCCCGTAACTTAACGGTTTGGCAAAAGAGTACAATAGAATAAGTACTAGGCTTACAAAGAATAAGTCCTGGGGTCAATTTGCTCGACTAAAAGAGGTGCTCCAGCATGGCCATAGTCAAATGACTGAAACAAGTTAAAAGAGTATCCGCTTTCTGTCTAGATTCTAGACAATATGCAAATTGAACAATTGTTCAACTAAAAATAAAAACAAATTTTTTGACATTATAGAATGTACACAATAAAATTCAAGCCTATTTTATATGGAAAACACCATATACATAATACAGAACAAATATATAAGTGTCATTTCTTAAAATACATCCTGATAGTTCACAAAGTTGAAGTTCTTTCAAGGATTTGGTAAATAATATCTAAGAAGCAGATTAACAAATGATTCTTAACTGACATGAATTTTTTTTTTACAGGATACCCCTGCTCATATCATGTTTTAGTATGCATTTCATTTTACAATTACCACATTAAAGTTAAAATAGTGAACAGATTGGATTTCTCAAACTCTTCATAACTTTATAGCTTTCACTACCTACTTAAATTTTTAAAGAATATTTCTTGAAGTAAAACAAGATTTTCAACATATTTTCACATGATAAATAAATATTACTTATGAGCATTAATTCTTCATTTGTTTCTAAAGAGATTACTGTGGTATAATATTAGCATGAAAATTCAATTCTATAAAACCTAGTCGAAAAGGGCTTGAAAAAGAAAACTGTGACTACTTCAATGTTAAGTAAATATTATTTAAAAAATCAAAATTGAACTTTTGAACAAAATTCAATGAGCCAATATAAACTTTTTTTTTTTTAAATAAGGTCATGTATGACAAAAAGAGAAAAATATCTACAAAAGCATCTAAATTCTAATTAGTCTAACAGTCACTCACCAATGAAGAAATACAAAGTTCAACCAATAAAATTCATCACTACCAAATGAAGGATGATGTTGGCAAATGTAAAATCTGCAAAAGCTCTCTCAGGACTGATACTGGTGAAATCTGATTTATTTTGAGGATTTACCTGCAGTCGAAGACACACTGAAAGAATAAAAAAAAATCAAGAAATCTCAAAATACTTGAGCTAAAGAATATATTATGTGATATCTGGGACACATATACTATTAAATGAAATAAAAACAAGAGCTAATAAAACTAGTCAGAACCAGGAAGATTAATGGGGAAAGTAGACTTTCTTTGTGGTAGATGTGCAAGAGCAATAAACACTAAAAATTATGGGACATTTTCTCAAATATCCAGGACAATCCCCATTAATCTTGCAGGCCCTAACCAGCTTGACATAGAATTAAATACTGATGTAAATAATATCATTGGGGAAAATTTGAATATCATAGCAGGGTCTTGTCTCTCCTTTCCATTTTTTCCTATAAAAAGGGAGGCTTTGTATGCACTTCAAACAAATAGTGTGATTATAGTAACCAACCAAAAATATGAAAAATTTAACACATTCTCTTGTGGTGACTGATATTGTATGTAGTTGGGATGCTACCCATTTGAATGAATTCTGTCAATTACTGGATTGGAAATATTTCCTCTGCTTTAATTATCAAAAGTAAGCTGCCTTTGACCTACACACAAACATCATATAAAACTGTATCACATGATCTCTTTATCGTCTCCCCTCTCCTGTCTTTTTTATGTCTATTCATCATCTCAGTAAGGTTTGCTATTTCCTATTACTGACAAAACCAGGTGAGTAGTATCATGGAATTTGAAGTTCTTGGACTTTAAACACAGCAAAACTACATGGATTCTCGTCTCCAGAGTTAATGGGAAAATTTTCATTATTTACGTGTTCTTTTCTGTTACTTCTCATTTTCCACTTTAAATTTTTACTACACATACACTGATTTTATATATACATATATATACAGCGTCGCCTTACTGGAACTTGTGCTGGTGGCACGTGAACAAAACATTTGAGCAAGGTCATTGACAGTGCTGCTGAACTGACTCCTGTGCAGGTGGCACATAAAAAAAAACACCATTTGAGCGTGGCCGTTGCCAGTACCGCCAGACTGGCCATCGTGCCGGTGGCACATAAAGGCACCCACTACACTCTCAGAGTGGTTGGTATTAGGAAGGGCATCCAGCTGTAGAAACTTGGCCAGATCAGATTGGAGCCTGGTGCAGCCATCCGGTTCGCCAGTCCTCAGTCAAATCGTCCAACCCATGCTAGCATGGAAAGCGGACGTTAAACGAAACGACAAACACATACACACATATATGGAGAGAGAGATGGGAGGGGAATGGTACTTGTAGCTGTATGCTTTTGAAGCTAACCATACTGACACTGACTTCCAGTACAAAACAGAAATGATATGGAGAATAGTAGCTCCAGATCTTTATTATTTTCTTCACATTGTTTAATTTTGTTGTAATTTTCAATACTGATGTAGTTTTGCATGCTAATGAGAAAGATCCCATTCATTTTCACATAGATTAATAACAAAAAAGTTACAAACCTTCAAATTTTGAAAGTTTAACCAATCAACATAACCAGAATTCACACCTGTCATGTTTCCATAATAACAATAAAATAGTCACCTATTTTCATAATAGCAACCATAACCACTTGTTATGCTTCCTGTTTTCAACCAGGTGTTTGAATCAGTACAATAAACCATATTTTTGTAGTTTTTTTTGTTTGCTTTTTAATACAAACTTTATTTTAGTAAAAGAGCATTTCAAAACTTTGTGGAAGATATAAAGGAAGACAGTAATTTTTCCCAAGAGAAGGCAAAATGCCAAAGATATGTGCCACAAACATGAAAGTAATTCATGTCAATGTCTATAGGCACTGCAACAAAAATGTCATGAATGTGAGTCTGTGAGAAAAGGCACATGTTTGGAAGGTAGCACTCTTCTCGGAAGAGTGGCTGTTTCCATATTCCTAGGTTAAAGAATTCACCACTGGGGAGGTGTTGTGCATTAATAGCAGAACTGTTGTTGGTAACAACTATGTCCATGAAATATGTGCCGAAGACTACTCCATAACCCATTAGATTCATTGCCCTAGAACCATTGTTGAAATTGATGAAACAGTGTTCTTGTGATGAAAATACAACTGACGAGGAGTGCTACTTGAACAGTGGGTTTTCAGCAATGTGTTCCATGAGACACATCAGGTATTTCTATATACTGTCTTGTTGCAGTAGTGATACACTGGAAGTGTGTATTCAACAGTAGGTTCTTCTGGGAACCACTACATACAGTAACCTATGGCAAGTATACATGCATGTTCTTGAGATACCAAGGTACAAATTTCTGAATCACAGCAATAAGTTTATTAATATGCAAGATAGGACCAACCAGCACCAAGTGGAAAGCACTTGGGGTCTACCTCAGACAAGGAAATAGTGTTCTTTATTAACTTTGTGACTCTCTGCCCAAGATTACTGGGTATCATTATCAAGTGGTCTGTACGAAGAGCGAGTGTTGAGAATTGTTTTGTGAGGTTTTCACTGTGAAAATCCACTTGAACAGTGGTAAATTTATTCCACCAATTGATGTATTCTTTATGTGCCCATACAGGGCGAAGGCATTTTTCAATTTTTTCCTGTGCTGCATTCTCGGGTTTTTTTTCGTTTTTGTACTCAATATTTTGTAGATGATGGTTTTTTTTGTGTGTTTGTTCTGATATATTCTGAGGGATGTGTAAGTGTAAATTTTCACCTTCTTTTGTGAGCAGTGTTTTTGCCTTTTTGATTTGTTGGGCATTCATGTTTACGTTTGAATTTGTGTGAGATTTCTCTTTTCATTCCTTCTTTCATGAAGTTGTGGTGAAGGCAGTGTAAGAAACTCGATATCAAACAAGTTTCCAAGGAGACTGGCGTTTCTTACAAAACTGTCTTCATGGCTTGAAGACGCCACCCTCGAATGTAAAATGGCTAAGCAAGCCAAAAACAAATTCACAAAATCAGGAAACACACCATGTAGGGCAGATTTCCTGTGAAAACAATTTGCACGATCGAATCTATTAGTTGTTACACAACTTCTACATAAAAAATATTATACAAGACTTTTGAAGGCAAAAAAAAAGAAAGCAAACTTACTATGAGTTGATGTGACTATCGTCCGTCCGTAAGATATATAGACAGACAGACAGATAGATAGATAAGGTATACAGACAGACAGACAGATAACCAGACAGACAGATAACCAGACAGACAGATAACCAGACAGACAGACAGAAAGGTAGATAGACAGATAGATAACTTTCTTTATTGGCCACACAGGGCTGAACACAGAGGGGACAAATACAAATGTAGAGCTTTTCTTTTCGAAAATGAAAAAGAAAAGGGGGGAAAATGAGAGAAAAAAAGTTAAATTCTGATCAAAAGGGATCGGGGAAAAAAAAAATGATCAAAATGGATCGTGTATCACAAAATTTTAAAAATGTAAAAAGCAAGATTAGGTTTATATGTGGAAAGAAAAGCCTACGGAAAAGACTACAGTAACCTCAGGCAGGGAGGGAATAGACACATGAGAGCAAAGTGCTCTCTCTCTCTCTTTTTTCGATTTACAGGATCATGCTCGAAGTGGTTTCGTCATTCACATGAACCATCTTCGCTACATTCACCCACCTTTTTTTGAAACTCAGGGTGCCATTCGCCTAGCCTCGGTCATTGCTTGATCCACGACTGCAGTTCGGCCAAGGAGACAAACTGTGAGAAAGTGCGCCGCACAAACAGTGACCACACCTGTTCACCGTCATCTACGAAGTGCCGAAGATGTTGCAGTCTCAGCACATGTCTGCACATCATCAACCATGGCATGCCTAGCCCTCCATTTAGTGGGTGTTGACAGCAAATGGATTGCCTAACCATTGGAATGCTTCCCTTCCACAAGAAGCAGAAGAGTATGCATTCCAGTTTGGTGATGGTAGGGTCGGGACAAGGCACGACAGTCAGATGGTACTCAATGATGGATGCAATGTACATGTTCGCCACCTCCGCCCGACCTTTTAGGGATAGCTTCCTCTCAGCCTATTTCTGGGTGAGAGTGGCCATCCTAGTCGTTATTTCACCCTAGTTCTTATCCATTTGGAGGTCCGGACTGAACCAGACTCCAAGCAATTTAACCAGTCCGTCAGTCCAGCATCCCACGATGGAGACGCTGTTGGATGGCATGGACTTGCTTCTCCAGGTCCCGAGCCGCAAGCCCACTGACTTTTCTCAGTTAATTTTTGCTCCTGTTACTGCTTCGTATACTTTTAATGGTCGATGTGCTTGTGACTCGACACTATGACGGTGACGTCATCTGCGTATGCAGACACGCTCCTCCAACATCTCAGTTCTCTTGAGGTGCCCCTCAGCATCGCCAGCTTCCGCAGTAGTGGTTCAAGAGTCAATACATACGGAAGCGATGAGAGGGGATATCCTTGATGAACCGAACACATGGTGTTAAATGGTCTGGATAGATGACCATTTACATGAACTACCAAGTGGATGCCGCTATATAAGGCAGCTATCCAGCCGCCGAAGACGGGACCAAAACCAGCCACTCTAAGGACAGCCTCCAAGTAGTGATGGTCTACCCTATCGAAAGCTTTTGATTGATCTAAATTGATCAGCGCTTCACCCATGCCAGGTTCCTTAACTACCCTGTCTATGATATAGCATATCAGATGGAGGTTGTCATGGATGCTCCTACCCAGCACAGCGTATGTTTGCGCCTTGTCGACTAGTTTCTTGATGACAAGTGCCAATCTCTCAGCTAACACGTTGGCCAAAATTTTCAAATCTGCATTGAGCAGAGTGATGGGCCTGAAGTTATCTATGATGTTCTCCTTGTTTGGGTCTTTCTTTAGTAGTGCCACCACTCCTCGCTTTACAAAAACAGGGATACTCCCGTTTTGCTGTCAGATGCCAAGACACCTCCAAACGTCTTTAATGTCTGGTATATGACATTAAAGTTCGTAGGGCAGACCATCCAAGCCTGGTAACTTGTCTCCCGCACAGCCTGCCATCGCATCTTGTACATCCGTAGCTGTGATGGGTCTTTCACAACACTCCGCCTCTCTTGCTGAGAGTCATGGCAGGCCATGCAGGTAGGCACTAAAGTCCACTCTGCATTCTGACCCACCGGTTGTCCAGAACAGTCGAGCAGAGTATTGTTGAAAGGCTTCATACATCCTTTCAGGCTCGAGTAATTTACGCCCCTGTTCATCTGTCTGAGACCTAATGGTGGCTCTGTTGCTTCATTGCCGCCTCCACCATTCAGGTGGCTCCAACTCCTTCGTTCCTCAGAGCACGCATCCTTGTGTTTAGCATTGAAGTGTTGGTTGAGGGCCAACCTCACTGCCAGTACATTGGACGCGGTGCCAGTTCTAAGTGCCTCTTCTAATTTCTTAACTAGGTCTCCCTCTATTCTATTTTGGTCTAATGCTAGGGCCTTACTGTACCTAACCGATTCTGCTTTAATTGCTTTCTTTAGGGCATACCACCATCTGTTGTTGATGATGGCACCCGTCAATGCTCTCTTAACTAACGTGCTAATCCGGTCCCTGTAAGCCTGGCATGCCATGAACGACGCATTCAGCTTCCAGTAACCGGGACCCTGCCTATGTGTCTTATCTAAGTCAAGTGTACAAGTCACAAATTTGTGGTCTGTGTAGCTGATGATATGGAATTGTGGACAACCTACACTATCCTTATCCACTGTCCTATAGAATACTCTAAATACAATCTGGACAACCCGATGCGGTTGCCCCATGTCCACATTGGCACATTCGGGTGGTCCAGTCGGTACCTGTTAGACAGTTGGAAACGTCTGAGCATGTCTCTGAGGCATTTGCATCCCCTTCAATTACTATCTCTGCCCACGTAGTCTAGATGCATGTCCAGGCTAGTGTTCCAATCCCCCACTAAAAGTAAAGGTCGAGACGTTCCCAAGAAGACCTCTAGACGTCGAAAGAAATGTGGCCGACCTGTAAAGGACAGTGCAAAAACTGTTATCAGTCAAAAAGCACACCTATTGCTGCCATCGACATCCAAGACAACCAGCCTACCCTCCAGGTCTAGGAAAATTACTCTTACTTTGAGGTCTCGACTCTTCTGAAGAAGCACCGCAGTGCCATCTCCACCCATTCTCGGCAGACACGGAGAAAAATAAATGTTGAAATGTCAACCGAACATGTGCTGGAGTGCCCGCAGGCTGTGGAGTCTGGTCTCGCTGATGGTTATGATATGCAGATTTTGTGACTTGATGTCATCTAACAAGTAGCCAGGTTTCCAAGGCGACCCCAAGTCACATACATTTATACTACCTATTTTGAGCATGTTCCTATCGAAAGTTGTATTTTACACACGAAAGGAAGATGAAAGAGAAAGAGAGTCACTTACTGTCTGAAAGTTCTTTGTTCTTCACCTCACAATCTTCTCCCAGGTTTTGTAGATTTTTAGACAGGTATTTTTGAAATCTCCTAACTGCATCCGGGTAGAGAGATTTCAGTGTGCTGTGTTATGTGTATGATTTTAATGTGCTGTGGTGGTGTTGTGTGGTGTCGTGCGCAACTGCACTAGCGAGTCGTAACTAGTTGATCCTACGACTACCCTTTTTTTTTTAAACGGCGATCTTTCGGTACTAGTCCGCCACAACTTCTGGTCGTTGCGTGCACGCATACTGATTACATGATCGTATAGTGTGTTTATGTGTTTAAAGTTTCAGTTCAGATGGCACCTTACTCACTTGCACCTTGGCCACACGTTTGCCGCAGTACGAAGGCAAGAGCACCCATTCCTGTCCTTATTGCCTCTGTGTAGTGCTTTATTGCTTCCTCCTCCATTGTGAAGTGCACCTCCACAGTGGCGTATCTCCTCCCTATACTGATTACATGATCATATAGTGTGTTTATGTGTTTAAAGTTTGAGAACTGTATGCATCTGAGGGGGAGAAGGTTTGAGTTTAGTGGGCCATTCATTTTTTTTTTCTATTTAATGTTGTCTTTTCATATTTTCAAGTCATTTAAAAACAAACGCACTATACGATAATGTAATCAGTATGCGTTCGCGCAACGACCGGAAGTTATGGTGGACTAGTATCGAAAGATCGCTATTGGTGGACTTGGGCACATCATGGAAATAGATGAATTTGGTACTACTAAAGAAGAGTGGTCCCCAACGCGCACCCGCGCAGTCGTGTGTCCGAGCTAGTTAGTCGTGAATAGTCGATCCTACAAGTGCGCGTATGCAAACTATTTTTATTCGATTTGTTTTTTATTATTTATTTACGTTGTTTAGAAGTTAACAAAAACAGGTAGAGTGTCGATTTGTTTTTTTTATTTATTTACGTTGTTTAGAAAAAAAAATTATTTACTTTGTTTAAAAAAAAATTGTTTAATTATATTTGTTTAAAAAAAAAGTATTTTTGATAATATATTCAGCCATTTCAGCCGTAAAAGAGCGCGCATGTATTCATTTGCATATGCGCACTCGCATTTGTTGTAGGATCGACTACTCACGACTAGCTAGCGCGGGTGCGCGTTGGGGACCACACTTCTTTAGTATTTATGATGTGCAAGCGCAAATACAACGGAGGATGGGGTAGAGAGGATAAAAGTAGGTTTTTAGTCTTTGCACCTGACCGTTCTTTTGAAACTCTTCTACCACTTTTACTTTGTTTAAAAAAAAAAACCCTCATACATGTTTCGCGCATACATGCTAGATAGTCGTTGTAGGATCGACTAGTCACGACTAGCTAGCGCGGATGCGCGCATCGTGACCACTCTTCTTGAATAGTACCTAAAGGGTGGAGACGGTCTATATCCTTTACCTCCGCCAACAAACATATGGGTGTTCTTTCTACTTTAGTCTATTTTTGTTTCAACAATCTGTCTTGTAATTCTTTTACAAATTTATTCTGAAAGTTATGACCTTCCAAAGTCTGTGGGGTAGAACTCTGTAGTTATGCCTTTACATCGAACTTCGGCTGGTTAGACAGAATTCTCTCTACCGGAAGAGATGGGTGAAATAATGTTACTGAAAACTTTGTTTTACTCCTTATTTTATTGATCCTGAAATGTTGAAAGGCAAAGATAACCTCAGCGCGATCAGAGTTATTGCCAATATGCTACCTTAGGCTAAAGTAAGGCACACTTTCATCAATTCAACGGATTTCAGAAATGGTATTTTAAAGCATTATTCTTTATCCGATGTATGTCATATACGATGGTGTAAACAACGTAACCACCTGTTGGTTCTACAGATCGCACTTAGCGGTTCAACCTACTATGTCCTTATGCCTCTGCTCGATCCGTGTTGTGTTGAATAAAATGCTGCTGCCTTGTGACAAGTAAAAAATTTAATGACCACTCGACGGAATCCCAGCGAGATATGGTTTGAAATCGCGAAATATGAGTCACTCTTTCTGCAAACAGTAAAACTATTTTCACTGTATACTAACTATAGTAGAATCTGAAATCAATCAACGGATGAATTTCAAGATTTTCTTCCTGAAGCTGGTGTCATATTTATGTCGTAAAAAATAGCATGCAATCTTAATAAAGAAAAATAATATTTTATACAATAAAATAACTTACCAGCGAGAATGAATGATCCTACACTTGATATAAAACCGGAGAGGAAAGAATTAAATGGAAAGGTGCCAACTACACAAATGTACAAAAACTGCATAACGCCTGTGAGGAAAACATAGACAAGATATGCATCTATAATTTTAAGTTTCTTCGGCGTGTTTGCTATGTATTCATCCCAAAATTTGGTCAAAACATTTAATATTTTTTCCGGCATGTTTCTTTTAAAGAGATTTTCTTCTAAAAATGTTCTGCAATAATGTCTAATTTACTTCGAAATGTGGAAGGAAGAAAAACAGAAGAATTGAAATGCGATAACGTCAACGTGGCAATGTATTCTCGTGTTTCGAGAGTTGCGTGAGATTTGGTTGCTGCTTTCGTTTCACACATAAAACTACTGAGATTTGTGAAAATCGTCACAGATAGGAAAATTTGTTAGGAATTTCTGGCATCACTTTTCTTGTCAATTGGCAGTTATGATTATTGTTGCCAAAGGAAATATATTCGAAAGGAGCTGAATTGGTTAATGTTTACTTTAACATCCGGCCACTTAAACCAAACAAAAAAAAAATGTGTATTAAATGAATAAGAAAACTGAAATTTGCGCCAACGAACTGAGGCATGGGGAGAGGACTTTCAGAAAATTCACAAAATCTGATTTTTTCCCTTATAACTTTTAGGAAAATTAATCTTTTAATCAAACGGCATAGATTACGATTATAAAGAAATCTGTGGGAAAAATTGCTTTCCAGGGCGGGGAGGACTTTCGAAGAGAAAAAAATTCATAAATTTGTTTTTTTGTTTGAGTGTAATGGAAAAAGTTGGGAAAGAAATTTTTTAGATGCATTTATTTTTCGTTTGAGTTATAGAAAAAGGTTTTAAAAAAGATCTCATATATCATGATAAGATGAACAAATTCATTAATACGGTATTGAATATGAATGGGTTCACTATGGGAAAAAGTTAAGGGCGATTTAGTTGTTGTTTTTAGCACACCTCCACCGTTGGGATCTTTTTTAAAACCTTTTTCTTTGACTTTTGGATCTTGTGAATTTTGAGAAAGTCCCCTCCCCACTCACTGGTTCATTGGTGCAAATTTTTGTTTTTATATTCGTTTAATACACATATACTAGTTTTTTTTTTGTTACCTGTTAAAGTAAATATTAACCACTGAATTTGTCAAAAACAGAAACTAAAATATTACTAAGAATGCCTAGTTGAAGCTAACAAACGTGCTAAATATAAAACCCATGTCGTCAAAAATTAGTTCAGTTTTATTAATTATAGAAAATGGTTCACCCGTTCAAAACAACTGGAGAAACGATTGATAGATTCCTCTAATAGGGGAAAAATAAAGTCACTTTCTTTTCCAGCTAAGACTCATAAACTTGTTGCGGTGTTTTCAGACCCCCTACTCATAAAAACCCAAGCTTATACCATTCAGTCATGTCTGACGATAGTTTGCTTCTCCACATTTTTCAGCACATAACCATTCAGTAACAGGAACCGACTGTTATGTAACTAAATATATGATATTGTATAAATCACACCATACATCATCATCATCATCATCATCCTTTAACATCTGTTTTCCATGATGGCATGACCAGAGCTGGGAATCTGCACCAGGTTCCAGTCTGATTTGGCTTGGTTTCAATGGCTGGATGCCCTTCCTAACGCCAACCACTTTACACTGTGTGCTGGGTGCTTTTAATGTACCACCAGCATGAGTGCTTTTACATGACACCAGCACAAGTGCTTTCTACGTGGCACCAACACAAGTACTTTTTACATAGCACTGGCACAGAACTCTTGCAGGCCAATCATTTACACCAGGGGATGTGGCTTTAAAACTTCAGCAGTGAAGTACAGGTCTTCTTGAGTACAGCTAGCTGCCAAGTATCTTGGTCCTTTGTCATCTCATCAGAAATGATCAGCGTCCTGAGGTTGTCCTTCTGTACTTCATCCCATGTCTTACTGGATCTCCCTCTTCCATAAGTTCCATCCACTTTGAGTGAATGATAATTCTTTATGGAGCTGTCAGCACCCATCAGCATCACATGATCAAACCAGTGCAGTCTTCTCTCTTGCACACTGCAACTAATTCCTCTTATGTCTACCTTCTTTCTCAATACACTAACACTCTGTCGTATGTGTACACTTACATTACACATCCAGTGGAGCATACTAGCCTCATTCAGGGTCCACATCTCACTACCATGTAGAATTGCAGCAGTTTGTATACATGCATCATACACCATCACTTCTTTCACACAGTGAGAGAAACTTTTGGTTGCCAATGAGTTAAAAGCTCTATGAATTTTCTCCACCCTTTTCTTATTCTAGCTATTACACTCTCCATACATCCTTCCCCACCACTAATTAGGTCTCCTAGGCTGCAGAAATTATCCACTATTTCTAAAGAAGCTTCAGAGCATTTGAGAAAATCAATTTCCTGAATATTTGTATTGGGTTGTCTGGAAAGTTCATTACCTTTCGACTTATTTTAGAACATGGTTGAGTCCATAAACTAGGATTTGACTAGACCTCCATTTAGAGCACAGTTTAAGCTATCATTTCTTGGAAGAAAGTTTATGTTCCTACAACCTGTGTTAATTCTGTAACCCTTTAAAATGGAAGATAAGAAAGTTCGTTTTCAGCACTTCATGCTTTTCTTTTTCCGTAAAGGGAAAAATGCCTCACAAGCAACCAAAGAAATATGTGCAGTTTACGGTGATGTTTCTTTATTCGAAAGAACTGTACGGAAGTGGTTCGCAAGGTTCTGAGCTGGAGATTGTAGCCATATTGATAAAGAGCGATCAGGCAGACCATCCACTACAGATGATGACAAAATCAAGTCATTAATTGAGAATAACCCACATTGCACAACCTGAGAATTGGCGGAAAGCCTCAACCTATCAAAATCCATCGTTCATGAGCACCTGGTAAAGCTTGGGTACACAAATCGCTACAATGTTTGGGTACCACATGAGTTGAGTGAGAAGAACTTTTTGGATCGCATTTCCATCTATGATTTGCTTTATAAATGGAATGAAAATGCACCTTTTTTTAAAGCAAATTGTGACAGGAAATGGATTATCTACCGAAGTGTTCAGAGAAAGCGATCCTGGAGTAAGCAACATGAGCCACCCTTAGCCACCCCAAAAGCGGGTCTTCACCTTAAAATAATCTTGCTTTGTGTCTGGTGGGATTGGAAAGGAATTCTGTACTATGAGCTTCTCCCAAGTAACCAGATAATTAATTCTGAGAAATACTGCATACAACTGGATGAGTTAAAAGCAGCAATTCAAGAGAAATATCCAGAATTGGCCAACAGGGAGGGTGTTGTTTTCCAATATGATAATGCAAGAGTGCACGTTTCTTTGGGAATCAGACAAAAATTGCTGCAGCTCAGATGGGATGTTACCCCACCCTCCATATTCACAAGATATTGCTCCTTCGGATTTCCACTTGTTCAGGTCTCTGCAGAATAGTTTTAATGGTAAAAATTTCAATTCCTTGGATGACGTAAAAAGATACTTTGATGAATTCTTTGCCATGAAACTACCTCAATTCTGGGAAGAGGGTATTTTCAAGTTAAAGGAAAGATGGAGACGCATTGTGCAACAAAATGGTTCATATTTGGTTGATTAAAAATGTAACAGATGCCTTTGCTAAGCAGAATAATGTCTTTGCTACTCGACCCTTCCAACCTCTTCTAGGCTACCAAAAGTTAGAAAGTTACCACTAACGAAATCTATTGTTCTCAACAATATGTCTCTCATTCTTGCTATCTTGCGATAGTTGTATATATGGAAAATTCCCAGGCAAAAATCAGTTACTGAGAGCAACAGTTAGTGAACAGAGACCAACTTGAGTCATGGCCACTATAGACAAACAACCAGAGGGAGAAAGAAGGTTATAATCAGCCAACTATGAGACACAACTTCCCTTGACTCTATAAGATTCACTAGCTCAATTTCTTTACTCTTACAACATCATTCTATCACTATCTATGGTTTACTACTACAATAAAAATGTGCATACAGGCTGAAATTAACTTTCTTAACCTCGCATGCTCTTTCAATTATATCACACCTGCCCATCAAAGCATGGCATTATACAAAGTAAAGGTAAATAAATATTTCTTTACAACTTCGACTACTGTTCTTTCATCTTGTACATCTGCAACAGCAACACCCATTACAATCGCTAACAATCAACACCCACAATTATCATAAAACAAACCGTTACACTGGCAACCAACATCTTAACCAAACAACCTCATTGGTGACCACTAACTCCACCTGTTACAGATATATTTGCTTACAAGAAAAACAGTCTTCAGAGCATACATTCAAATAAACAGTTTGTTGCAGCAACCATATTGAGTGAAGTTCCAGAACATTTTATTGTAAAATCAATTTCAAAAGGAGTGCAGTGTGTACTTCTGTTTCAGATACCTTCAAAATATTCAAGGAAGACTTCATATGGAAAGTCCTCTTGAGAGATCAGAAGAAAGAATGTACAGTATTCTGTTGAAAGTGAAGCTTCTCAACAGGTTCATATACCTGCTAACAGGATATAGACTTCTATATCACAGGCACATAAATTAGGAGTGGACAGGCAACAATGTTTACATAGAAACAAAAGACTATTGCAGCTAGTGAACAAGAAAATGAAGAACAAATACAAATGAAGCAAAATTTTGTCTAATTCCACTGTACTACAGTTTGGTGCAGAGGCATGAACCACAAGAAACATGATTTTGCTGATGGGTACTTCTTCCTATGATCCCAACAAAAGACTAGGATCTTCAGTCCTCTTGTTTGATATTATGTTCAGCCAATGATTGTATTTCCTTTCACTTAAGCTTAATGGTCAATTTTTCTCTTTTCCTTTCCTGACATCCATTCATTTTATATTCCACTTTTTATTCCTATTTGGTTTTTCAGTCCTGTCTTTTAAACCAGCAATAGTAGCATGAATTTCTTCATTTTCACCAACTTCTACCTGATCTAAGACTTCACTGCTCTCACTTTTAGGTTCTCTAGTCACAACTTTCTTGTCAAAATGTTTTCTCTCACACACATTCATTATTTGTCATGAGTGCATTCTGAAAAATGCTCCTCCATGCCTAACTAATATAAACTGACCTTCTCTACCAAATACTCTAGAAGAACTATGTCATCCTTTGCAATTTTCTCTAATACAAGATTTGGTTACCATCCATAAAATCTGCAACAGGAGAACACCTCTTTTTAGACCCCGGTACTCATTTTTTCACTAGCTTCAGCTTCCATGAAACTCTTTCTTGCTGTATGAAGAGCATTTAAATTTATTCTAACCATGTCACAAGTAGTTGTAGATTCAGAACAAAGTGTTTGTTAACATACAAGTTCATTTGGACTATGCCCTAAGTAATCCTGGAGTGCAATTTTTGTATTAATAGATTGTGCCAGGACTACCTCTGGCTCATACTTCTCATCTTCTAATGTTTTCTGAATTACTTCAACAGCTATCAAGCTGTGAAACTCCACACGGTCACTACTAAATAGATTAACTTCAGCAGTAGTACAGATTGAAGGTTTAGTTTTTCATTCCTCTGCTGGCAGTAATTGTTGTTAAACACACCAATTAAAAACAATCAGGAGTTTCAAAATAAAATATGCAGGTGGCCAATTGATTTGGGGATTTTCCAAAGAAAAACCCTCATATCAATAAGATGCATAGCTCTGAGATTAGAGCATCTTTACAGTTGAACCGCTACTTCTCCACATTGAGGAGGCACAGTTTCAGTACTATGAACATATGAATAGAATGTTACAGAAAGAATCACAAAATGGATTCTTCAAACCAAGCCAACTAGCAAGAGACTTAAGGGTAGACCAACAACAATATGATTAGATAATATCCATAGATTCAGTCAGTCACATTTGGAAAACAAGCAGGGAAGTCTAATGATAGTTGTTTCTGATAGGACCCTATGGAGGAGGTACTGAAGACTTGGCCACCATGACCCTCCCAGAAGATTTTCCTTGTTTTAATTAATCTGGATGCAGGGTATCTAGTAACGACATCAATAAATCAGGAATTATTGTAAATGTGCTCCTTCAGATTAAGACAAACTGTGTCATTAAATTTATTCTCCTGGGGCAATCTCACCACTGGACTTAGTGGAGGTCTTTTAAACTTGTCATAAATCTAAAAAGAGTCACAGATTTATTTAACTAGTTCTAAAAATTCATAATTCTTGAAGGTTTTTCTCTAAGGAAGGACACCAGCAAACTGGTGGTGCAGTTTCTCAGCTTTCCTCCTCCTCTCTGATGTGAAGCACTGTTTCACATTTTTATTACATGTAGATATAATACAATGTTTGGAATATTGCAATTTTCGAGCAGCATGTTAGTAAAAGGAAGACAATAGTAATCAGACAATGTGTTTTTTCGGTTTTACAGATCTACACCAAATCCAAATACAATCATTTTTTTTAAAGTCACACCATTCCACCAGTTTTTGTAGATCTATGGCTTAAGGAAAGAGATAAATAAGATAAACCAATGTTAGCTTCAATATAAACTTTGACACCTATTATAACTGGAAACTTGACTATATTCCTAAACTTTACTGCCACTCTATAACCAAAGAAGAAACTTCTGTCACATTTTCTAAACACTTCTAAACAGGATTATTTTGTAGAATGTAACATTGCCATACCAAGCATCTCTAGATTTAAACTTAAAACATGTCATGATCTTGCCATCATTGTCTGTAGGATTTGACTAAACACCATAAGACTGATAATTGCATCTCTCTCTATAAATAATATTGTCAGTACTGTCTTCTTCTATCAGACATACCCGGTTTATATTTCACATCTGGTACAATACATTCATTTGATGAAATATCTCTAAATACCTTCTTGAACATGCCTTTCATGTCTTCATAAGTTAAATGAGAACATGTGGTATGTGTTCACTTTTCATCTTCTTTTGATACATCAATAACATTAAATATAAAAAAATGTTTGGACACCTTATAGTAAAGAAATTATGAATTGCAATAGCTTATCATAATGAAATTCATTCTAGATGAAAAAGTCATTCAAACTTGTGCCTGCAGGTCTTTTGTAAGAATAGAATTCTTTAAAAGACGAGTCATCTATGCTCTTGTATTCTCATCATGAAAGTAAACTTTATTAAGCTTGTCTGTAAAAAGTTTTAGTCTATGGATCTTCAGATTGCTTAAACATTCATGTATGTTAAGAGACAATGATAAGAATACAGTAGGCTCATATTTAGTTTTTAACCAGATTTCTAAATCTTGCTCCCATTCTGTGTATGACACTTCATTAGACAATTCTAAAGTTGGTATCTAAAATTCATCATTGAACAGGTGTGTACAACAGCACTAGAAATAATATTTCACATTACACTAGAATCAAGGATAATTGCTGCTACTGTGAGCTTCTAAGTTGATACATTATACATCTTTGCTTTGCCATTAAAATGAATGTTACAACTGTTGTTTTTATTCTAAGACTCTCTCTGCTACACCAATAGTAATAACTCATGTTCATCTTGCATCAAGGAAGACAATCCAATAAACCAATATCAACATTATGTTTTTAGTCACTGCCTATTTTTCTGTTTCATAAATTTTTGATGGTATGATACATAAGCTAAATATTCAATGCTACAGATATAGTGGCATCTTTCTTCTGTTTGTGTCACTGTATTTACCAAAAGCACGACTGGATAGTGTGCTTTGATTCAAAGTAGCTAAATTCCATTTTGCCAGCTGTTAGTTATCATTAGAGTGTGAAGGGTAGAGAGCAGTGGGCTGTCAAAATTATTGAAGTATCAGAGGAAATATCTTGTATTTCTTCCAACTCTTTACATTCTCAGTTCAAAACCGGCTAAGGTCAGGTTTGCTTTTCATCCTTCCAAGGTTGTTAAAGTAAAGTACCAGTCAAGGTCTGGGGTTAATATAATTGACTATTCCACTCCCACAAATGTCAGTTTTTGTGCCCATGTTAGAAACAATTACAGTGCCATGGGTGGACTTTGATGACTTCATTTGTTGCATAACTGATTAACATGACTTATGTTTCTCCATATATTTTAGTCCTGTCCTCTTACTTTCACTGTTCAGTTGATTTAACAGTTGTTTCAGTTCATAAGTGTCATTTATATTTATGTCTTTACATACCAGTTATCTAAATATGCTTTCTAGTGCAACATTCAAGAATTTGGGTAATATTATACACCTTTGTCTTAATCCTCTTTCTGTTATGTAGATACTTTCCATTTCAGTGTGAAATCTTATAGAAGATTTTTCTTGGACTCTGTATATCAGTTTCATGTATTCCTTGATCATAAAGAATGTCAAGAACACCTGAATGTTATTGAAGGTTTTCTCATAATTAATAAAGCTTAATGTAGTGCAGTATTAACTTGCATAAATGCATACATACATTCACACACTACATAGATTGGGTCTGACATCCTGCCCACTCATGAAAAGCACATGTACAATATACCATCTCTCCTTTTCTAGTGTTGTAAATGCTGCATGACAACTGATTGTCTTGCTTGATAGATAGTCACCAGAAATAGACTCCCATACATTTTTATTACATATATAAAAACATCTCCTTAGTGCCCTGTTTCCACAGAATTTAATACCTTTTCGTTGCTGACCCTTACTTCTACATAGCTTGCTACATCCTGGCATGACAGAGTATTTGGCAATATAACTGGATGGTTATAACAGCTTTGGTTGGCAACCAACTTATGCAATCATTCAAAGGGATAAAGGAATCCTCTAAAAATCTTTCCTGCTTTTTTATTCTATATATTGAAAGAATGAGTTTCTGTGTTTTCATAGTGATCATAATTAATAATGTAATACTTCGACTGTGCGAACCAAAGGAGATGGCGACGTAGATGGTAAAGGCTCCTTTTTACCATGTCGCACGGTCGAACACAAAATAAAATATATATATATATATATATATATAGAAGGCTCGTCGTAAGAGAGATACGAGCCATTGTGCCAGTAAAAGAACTTAGGACAAACTCAACCGTTAGATATATAATGAGAATAAATTTATTAACAAAGTGAAACTGTTTGTCTGTGTGTGCGTGCATGCGACATATAAAATTAAGACAGTAGATAAATCAGGCCTTTGTGTACAAGAGAAGGTATACAACAATGTGAAATGACGGACAGTCATATAAGCAATAGTGTGTATACAATATGTGAGTGTACATGTGTGCGTGTGAATGAGAGGAAACAGAACATAGTAAGAGTGCCTGTAACATAGACTGTAAAAGGTCTTAAAACACTGAGATAGAGAAAAACCAGTTCGTATTAAAGTTACTCAAGATTTAGAATGTTCATACGCAGGAAGTTGTGGCCAAGTAGCAGAGCTGTGAGTATCAAACAATGTGTGTAGAGCGTCAAATGCTGTGACATGGTTTACCTGGTATAGTATATTCTGGCTGGTTAGTTCTGACTGTTATTCGTGAGTGGAAACAATCCACTCAACAGCGTCGAGATAAAACCGCTTTTGTTGATGTTGGTGTTGCTGGCGACAACAATGGTAGACAGTACATTGGTGGTGAAGACGTCAGAGCTGGAACTGGCTGTAGCTGTGTTCTGTATGTGTGTGGTCAACGACCAGACCTGTGAGAGATCTGGAATCGAAGACTATTGTGTGGTCAACAACCAGACCTGTGAGAGATCTAGAATCGAAGACATGTGTGGTCAGCGACCAGACCTGTGAGAGATCTAGAATCGAAGACATGTGTGGTCAGTGACCAGACTTGTGAGAGATCTAGAATCAAAGACAACTGCCATCGTTGGATCGGGCTTATTTATAGGCGAAAGAGGGCTCACCAGAAACCCAGTAAAACTCTATCTCATGTGACTTTAGCTGAAGCCACGATTGGACGTAATGCCCCCTTAGCAAGCAGAACATGGGGACAATAGCCGCGCAAAAATAAGAACCAATCAGGATGATGGATACAAGGGTCCAAGGTAACCGAAGGCTAGATGTTAGCAGCTTCGTTATCATTTATGATTGAATGGCCGAGAGAGAGGTTTCACTACAATAATTACCAAGTACATCAAAACAAAATTTGCATTGACTGGAATTAGTTTGTTTTCCATTGTAGTTCTGGAGTTTTTTATCAGTAAAAGTTGACATCAAACATAAAATAATTATTTTTGGGAAATAAATCTGAATCATTCAATTATCAATTCTTTTTCTTCAAATTCTTCTGCATAAATCTTCTGCCAGAATTTTATTATTCTTGTGGTGCGATGGAGGAAGAAGACAACAAGAAGCAAAAGGACAGAATGAAGCGTTGGACCTTACCTTGCCGACCACAGCGGGGTACACGATCGCTCCTAATCAGAACACGTCTTTCTCGTAACGTCGCTGTTTTCTCACTGGCCCCACGTGCTAGCCTTCGACCACATGTCGCCGACTTCCGATCTGACCCTTCCGGTTTGGCTTCACCTCTGTTTGCCTCACCCCTCTCCACCTCAACACATAGCTCGTCACAGCCCATAACACCACAA
>NC_068997.1:35295781-35308062 GCF_001194135.2 Octopus bimaculoides
ATTCTTGTGGTGCGATGGAGGAAGAAGACAACAAGAAGCAAAAGGACAGAATGAAGCGTTGGACCTTACCTTGCCGACCGCAGCGGGGTACACGATCGCTCCTAATCAGAACACGTCTTTCTCGTAACGTCGCTGTTTTCTCACTGGCCCCACGTGCTAGCCTTCGACCGCGTGTCGCCGACTTCCGATCTGACCCTTCCGGTTTGGCTTCACCTCTGTTTGCCTCACCCCTCTCCACCTCAACACATAGCTCGTCACAGCCCATAACACCACAATTCTTTTATTGCAGGCAGATGTTTGTACAGATATTCACTACGTCAAAAAACATTACAATAAGTGTTTTTTCATTGATCATATCTGGAAGGTGTTTCAACATATCTAAACCATTACTATAAAACTTTTAATTCAGTATTTCATATGCCTTTTACATACCCATCTTTCTACGCTAGCATGTGTTACACAAATATTTTAGTATGACAGGAATTTTACATCTGGATGCCCTCCCTGTCATTAATCTAATACATATATTGTGCCTGTTAGTACTATTTCATATATGGTATGCATATATGTAAGTCCTAGGGTTTTGGTTATGTACTTGTCTTTTATCTTTTACTTGTTTCGTGTGTGTGTATACACTCACATGTACACACATACACACAAACATGTATACGACAGCCTTCTTTCAGTTTCTGTTGACCAAATCCAAGGTACCATGCAGTGGGACAGAACCTAATGTCACGCAGTTGGGAAGTAAACTTCTTACCGCACAACCATGCCTGCCCTATATATATATATATATATATATATACTTTATTACTCCCAAAGCACCTATTATCATAGGGATTGTTTCTGTTTTCAGGTTTCACATTTGAAATATTATCATTGTTGCTGTTGTTGTTACTACATTTTACTTCTCAGAGCTCACATTCTTACTTGCGCTCTTGATTCAGTGAGAGCAAACAGCAACTTGTTGTCTGAAGTCTCACAGGGTCTCGTTCCACAAATTATAAGACTTGATACTTGGATGTTAAGTATCGTGGAAGATACTCAACACACATATCATTCTCAAAATTCTAGCTATCCCCAGTAGAGCAGTTTTTGGGCATGCTCTGCTCTCATGACAATTCCAATTTTTCCAACATATTTCTCAAACTAGGTGCCTAGAGCTCTGAGTGCCACTACAACTACTGGGATGACAGTTACTCTCCTCATTGCCCACATTCTTGCAATTTTGTCTTTTAGTAATTTATACTTTTCCACCTTTTCCAACTCTCTGTCACCTATGCATGCATCCACAAGTATGGCAATATTTATGAGCTTAGTTTTCTCCTTTTATCTACCACAACAATGTCTGGTCTTTGAGCATCAGTTAGGGAGTCACACTGGATTGTAACATCTCACAGAATTTTACATTCATTGTTCCCAGTAACATTCTTCCATGTTATTATGCCTCCTTTTGTAGTGCTTTTGGACCAGTTTGCTACAGTCACTCACATGCGAGATTGTTTTGTTTTTGTTGTCACACATTCTACAAAAGGGCAAGTCACTGCTCTTAGCTATTTGGAGCTTGGTGTAATTAGTCTGCAAATCAATATCTCAGTGCATTCTTTCAGCCACCTCCAGATGTTGGTCTTGTCTTACCCTTCAATTTCTCTGAGATATTGCCCATACAGTTTTCATTTTCCAGTTGTTTATTCTTTGTTCTTCATCTTGCTTCTTAAGTGTTTTTGGGTGCATCATATTTTCAGTAGGTATTGTGTTGTTATTTCTAACAGTGACAAGCTGTTAGATGAACCATCCCAGATTGTTCATCTTGTTGACCACATAGATCTTGCATCCTATGAGGCTTCTTCCTCCTTTGTTCCTAGGTATATACAGTCAATCAATATAGATCATTGTTATAATAATCATCATTATTATTATTATTATTCAACATTTAATGTCCATTGTCCATGCTGGCATGGGCTGGACGGTTTGACCAGGGCTGACAAGCTGAGAAGCTGCACCAGACTCCAATTTGATTTGGTATGGTTTCTATGGCTGGATACCCTTCCTAATGTCGAGAGTGCAATGGGTGCTTTTATGTGCCATCAGCATGGTTGTCTGTTGCATGATCCAGTATCTGTCACAAGTAGTTGGCTTGATGGGTCTTCTTTTCAAGCACAGCATGTTGCCAAAGGTCTCGGTCATTTGTCATTGCCTCCATGAGGCCAAACACTCAAAGGGTACTTTTTATGTGCCACTGGCATCAGCCACATTTACTCTGTGACACCAGCATCAGCCACATTGCCTCTGTAAGGCCCAACATTCAACAGGTAGTTTTTACGTGCCACCAACACAGGTGTCAGTTACATGACACAAGCATCAGTCACGGCTACTATTTCATTTGGCATGACAGGTCTTCTCAAGTACAGCATATCACTAGTCATTGCCTCTGTGAGGCCCAATGTTCGAAGATTGTGTTTCACCACTTCATCCCATGTTTTCCTGGGTCCTACCTCTTCCACAGGTTCCCTCCACAGTTAGAGATTGGCACTTCTTTACACAGCAGTCCTAGTCCATATGCATTACATGACCAATCAAGCACAGTCATCTCTCTTGCATGCCATTCCTAATGCCTCTTATGCCCAACTTTTCTTTTAAGATGCTTACACTTTGTTGTACATGCACACTGACATTGCACATCCAGCAAAGCATACTAGCATACTAGCTTCATTTCTTTCAAGCTTACACATGTTCTCGGTGGTCACAGCTCATGTTTCTCAGCCATGTAGCATAGCTGTTTGCACACAGGCATCACACAGCCTGCCTTTCACTTTGAGGAAGAGGCTCTTTGTTGCCAACAGAAGTAGGAGCTCTCTGAACTTTACCCAGACTATTCTTATCTTCACAGCTACGCTCTCAGAGCATCCACCTCTCCTACTGACTTGGTCACCTCTAGCTTACCCCAGTGGCATGTGATGGAGTCTATTTTCTGTACATTTTTAGTGTTTATTGTAATTGTAGACCTTCCACACACAAAAACTATTTCCCCAGTTAACCTACGACATATGTTTGTTTAACAGTGAATTCTGAGTATTGTACCTATGTTTGAGTAGTATGGAGTGCATTCTGTGTTAACCTATTGCAGAATAATATATGCTATTTTTAGATAACCACAACCAACTATTTATTAGTGTAATACCATTTTACACCAGACGTTTATACCTATGTCATAACATTTCTGGCAATGAGATTGTTCGAAGCTTGTGCTGGACCAATTTTTGCTTGTACATGGAAGATTTACTAGCTTCAATAATTGAATTACAAAAACAACAACAACAGTTGTTGGAATTTCAGAAGCAACACCAACTCTTAGTGTAACTGATACAGAAGAAAACAGAAATTACATCTAGTTTGTTCACCCCTGACACTGTCACAAATTCAATCGGAGAGTTTGCTTATAACCCAGAGGAGGGTACTACCTTCTCTGCTTACTTTAGAAAATATGAGGAAATTTTTAGAGAGAATTCTGCAACTGGCAAGACAAGAAAAAAAATTTGACTTTTGTTGAGAAAGTTGGTACCAGCCAAGCATGAGAAATATTGCAATTACATATTGTCAAAGGAACTGGGTGAAGTCTGTTTTGAAGAAATGGTGAATATTCTATCAAAGATTTTCAGCAAAAAAAGCTTGGCTTACTGGGTACCAAAGAAACCAGGTGAGATTTGTTTTGATGAAACAATTTTTTATTGAAAATTTTCAATGAAAGAAGTTCCCTGTTCAAAACTTGCTGGTAATGTTTAAATTTGGTCAAAAAAGATGAAGATTTCATCACCTATGCCGGAGTGGTTAACAGAGTGTGTAAGAAATTCAAATTGGATGAGTTGACCCCGGACATGTTCATGGGTTTAATTTTTATTCAAGGACTTAATGCAAGCAAAAATGTAGATGTACAATTCCTGGATATAAGCAAAATTAGAACAGGACCAAATTTAACTCTACAGGCAGTAGCAGGAGAACGTCAGAGGATTATAAATCTACAAAATGACACAGATAAAATTGAAGAAAAAGATTGCTCTCATATTCATGCCTGTCAACTGATATCAGATAAGAAAAAAATGTCCAAAAACAATGTATAATTTACTCCTCCTGTTTGTGTGTATCTTTAGAAGAGAAAATCATGTAAGAATTGAAGTAGAAGATCAATATCATACATGAACCTATGTTTGTTTATGATATGACAATAATAAGTGAGTTGTATGTGTTATTTTATTTATCTATACAGTAATGGCAATGATATAATATTTTCATAAGAGAAAAACATGTAATAACTGAAGTAGAATAAAGATTGTTTTATACACAAAGTTCTGATTGTTTATTGCATGATAATGATAAGTGAATGTATGTGTTATTTTATGATATTTATCAATACAGTAATGACAATTACATAATACATTTCATTGAAATAAGTAATTTATTCATTCTTGAATGTAATGATAGTAATGGTAAATGAAGTTATTGAAGTATTCATGTTGCATTAAGAATATTTCTTTATAAACAATGTTTTTTGTCTTATTTCAGGGTACATAAGCTTTTACTACTAACAGTAAAATGTTTGGATCAATGAAGTTTGTACACCATCTTGTACCATTGCATTATTTTGGTTGAGACAAAATATGTAATAGCAAAATAGGAGTCCCCTTTTTCAACTGAAGACAATGAAGAGCTGTACCTGGTGGTTCTAGTGAGTTAAAGAATTCGATGGAGTAGTTGACACAATCCTGATCATCAACAACACTGTCAATTAATGGTATGTAGAGGAACATTTTTTTGGAGCCAGGATAGCTCTGTCACCGATGTAATCTGTATTGTTGTAACTATGAAGAAGATTAGGAAAGGTTTCATACAGCAAATCATCAACGGAATCAGTTGAATTATATATTGCATTGAGTGTAAGAAACTGTTCTTCACTAATTAGAATTCTCCCTTCACCAAGTTTCAAAAGCTACTCTGCAAACAGTTCAGCTGAATGATCTCTCGAAAGCATTGATCTCATATAATAATTTAAGTAGAAAAGAGATGAACTTCATACATGAACTTCTGTTTGTTTATTATATGACAATAGTGAGTTTTATTTTTTATTATATTTATCAATACAGTAATGGCAATTATATAATACAGTTCATTGAAATAGGTAATTTAGTCATTCTTGAATGTAATGATAGTAATGGGAAATTAAGTTATTGAAGTATTGATGTTGCATTAAGAGTGAATATTTCTTTATAAACAATGTTTTTAGTTTTATTTTATGGTGCATAAGCAAAAAGATTTGCTTTTGCTCCCACACGTGATGCCATGTGAAAAGCATGGCTGTTGAAGTTGCAATCCAGCAACTTTTAGTGTTTGGCCTCGACTTTTATTAATGCTCATGGATAGGAAAGTGTAACCGTTGAAATTGCAATGGGACATTAGATAGTATAACTGGTATATGTCTAAAGTTTTGTATGATTCTCTTAGTCTGTCTTTTGGTACCTTCATACTTTCTTCCTTTTTTTTCTTGCTCCCCCTCTCACACATTTCTTGGTCCTCTCTTTAATTCCTACTTTTCCACCTCGTTTATCTCCTTTGTACCTTTCTCTTTTTTCTCTCTTTCCCATCCTTCTGACCCCTACCCCTCTCTCCTCCATCCACATGACCGGTGTTTGGCCAGCCATGATCTTTCTTTCTTGGCTTGACTGCCAACTGCAAACATCTCTTATGTCCATCTCCTGTGTTCCTGCCTCAAGGCTTTCACTCTATATACACCAGCTCAATTTGATTTGTCTTCATTAGTCAAAAGACACTTGTTATATTCTTGTTGTTTGTATTTGTAATTGTGTAACATGTTCTCCGTTATTTGTCTTTGTTGTCATACACATTTGCTTGCTTTCTTACAAAAAAAAAATCTAATGCTCTTAACTTAGATTTTTGGCGGGGCAACCAGATTCAAACAGTCCCAAGTGTAACTGCCCAAACCTGCAAGGACCATGAGGAAACTTGACTGATCAAAGAAGGCCACAAATAACCCGTCCTTATTTTTTCTGTCCCTCTATTTGTTATTTTTCTTGTCTGTCTTTGTACCATCTATCTGTCCGGATGTTTTATTGTCCTCTATTGCATTTTTGTTCCATTTTTTAAATATTTATATTTATAATATATACATAGGTGTGGCTGTGTGGTAAGTAGCTTGCTTCCCAACCACATGGTTCCAGGTTCAGTCCCACTGCCTTGGGCCGACCAAAGCTTTGTGAGTGGATTTGGTAGAAGGAAACTGAAAGACTATCATGTGTGTGTGTGTGTGTGCACGTACGTGCATGTGTGTGTCTGTCCCACCAATATTGTTGCTTAATAGATTGTTACTGAGCTTGATTATTTCTTTGTGATGGGTATCACGAGCGCTAAGAATTCCACCCACTTCACAGAATTGATCAAGGACACCCCCACTGAATCCAACCAGATGGTGAGTCTAGATGTGATAAGTCTGTTCACCAAAGTCCCAACTGGTGACGCACTATTGGTGATTCAAGAAAAACTAATGACGGACACCCATCTAAAAGAACGCACTAGTAAACCACTAAGAAACTTGATGGAAATGTTGACCGTCTGTGTAGAAACTACCTACTTCAGTATGGACACTGATATATATCGACAAAAAGAGGGTCTAGCTATGGGTTCACCATTATCACCGATAATAACCAATATATACATGGAATACTTTGAGAATTTGGCTTTAGGATCAACACCACTAAAACCAACCCTGTGGCTGCGATATGTTAATGACACCTTCATACTCTGGCCCTACCAGGAAGATGTCCAAATGCTGTTAGATCATGTGAACTCAATAAAGCCATCCATACAGTTCACAATGGAAAAAGAAAAGGACAATCTGCTAGCATTCCTGGACGTATTAATAACACAAACCAAGTATGGATTTAGGACATCTGTATACCGCAAGCTGACCTTCACTGGACGATATCTCAACTTCAACTCCCACCATCCATACAGTGTAAAGAGAGGGATTGCTCAGTGCCTAAAACTTCGAGCAATGAATATAAGTAGCAATTGTGACACCCACCACGAAGAAATGATCAAGCTCAGTAACAATCTATCAAGCAACAACTACCCCAAAAGTATACTCTCCACTCCAATTATGAAGAAAAGAGATATATGACATCAGGACAGTATTCAATAGTAATACAACACTTCGCAAATATCTCCTTTGAATAAGACCACCAATAGAAGAGAATATGACCAAGAACTGTTGTTTAACAGTTGCTGTCTGAGAGAGACTACATGATATTCAAAGGCTGTCTGCATTGATCTCAAGCCACTATTTCCTTCATCTATCCTGAGTTATTGATATCCCTATCTCTATGGAGGTTTCCAGTTGAGGTCATGATCCAGCAAGTTTTAAAGTGTATGAGGTAGATTTTCTCTACAGAGCAGTCAAGTATCCCAAATAGTACTGTGAATGCCTAGAGGAATATTGCCTTGTTGTAAGAGATGTATGTATGTATATATGCATGCATACAGGAAGGCATGAATATGCGTATATTGGAGTGGTTGGCATTAGGAAGGGCATCCAGCTGTAGAAACTCTGCCAGATCAGATTGGAGCCTGGTGCAGCCATCTGATTCGCCAGTCCTCAGTCAAATCGTCCAACCCATGCCAGCGTGGAAAGCGGATGTTAAATGATGATGGTAATGATGATGATAATGTATATATGAGAGCGTGTATTTTTGTGTTTCTTATTATGACATTACACATTAATTGTAAATATCTGGTGGAGTAGGATATGGCCTAGTCACCTGTAAAGTTAATCAGGTTATCCACAAGGAAGTCAAACCCAACAATTGGTGTAGCAGCATTATAGTCAACTGCTACAAAGGCAAAGGTGATGACTTAGACAGAAATAATTACAGATGCATCAAATTGCTGGACCAGGTGATGAAAGTCACAGTAAGGGACATAACTCAATTAATTCGGAAGAGAGTAATGTAAATGAAATGCAGTTTAGATTTGTACCAGGTGGGGGTATGACTGATGTTATATTCCTGGTTCGGCAACTGCAGGAGAAGTATTTAGCCAAAATAAACTTTTATATATGGCTTTTGCAAACATAGAGAAAGCTTTTGACTGGGTCCTCTGCTCCCTTGTCTGGGGTCAACGCGAAAGCTAGGGATTGATGAATGGTTAGTGAGAGCTATGCGAGCCATGTACAAGGATGCTGCCATTACGGTGAAGGTTGGCAACAAGTATAGCAATGAATTCAGTGTACAGGTAGGAGTTCACCAAGGCTCAGTTCTCAACCCCGTCTTGTTTATCTTAGTCTTCCAGGCCTTAACAGAGGAATTCAAGATGGACTGTCCCTGGGCGCTCCTCTATGCTGATGACCTAGCTCTTATAGCTGAATCACTACCTGACCTTGACAAGAAATTTCAGGTGTGGAAGTAAAGCCTGGGCCTTAGAATTAATTTAGTGAAAACCAAAGTCCTAGTACATAGGAAAACAGACAAGTCACAAGCCCCTTCTGGGAGATGAACCTGCTTGATATGTAAGAAGGGTATTGGTAGAAACTCCATATGTTGTACTCGGTACTAGCTTTGGACATGTAGGAGGTGTAGTTGTATCACAGGAAGTTTAATAGAGTATATAGAAAATATAGTCGTTGTGTGTGGCAAATGTACAGGTACAATAAACACTAAAAATGCAATGACAATAGACTCCTTCAAATGCTCAAGGGGATCATTAGAAGTAGTAGATATCTTCTGTTACCTAGGAGTCCAAGTTAGCAGTGGAGGAGGAAGTTCTGAAAGTGTAGTTACTAAAATAAGAACAGGCTGGGCAAAGTTCAGAGAGTTTCTACCTTTGTTGGTAACTGAAGGCCTCTCCCTCAGAGTGAGAGGCAGATTGTATGATGCATGTATATGTACAGCTATGTTATATGGCAGTGAAACATGGGTTTTGACTACAGAGGACATGTGAAGGCTTGAAAGAAATGAAGCTAGCATGCTCCACTGGATGGGTAATGTCAGTGTGCATGCATGACAGATTGTAAATAATTAAGAGGAAAACTGGATATAAGAGGTATCAGATGTTGTGTGCAAGAGAGAAGACAATGCTGGTATGGTCATGTGATGCATATGGATGAGGACAGCTGCATAAAGAAGTACTGAGCTCTTATTGTGGAAGGAACCTGTGGAAGGGGTAGATTCAGGTGGACATGGGACAGAATGGTGAGAAAGGATCTTTGGATGCTGAGCCTTACTAAAGAAATGAAAGTGGACCAGGATATGTGGCAATTTGTGGTATATGATGCATTAAGCTAAGTAAAATCGTTGTGAAAATGCCCCCATGACAGTCCTATGTAAATGCTCTGTGTCAGTGCTGTGTAAATATACCCATGCCAGTGACACATAAAAAGCACTCAGCACATTCTATTAAGTGATTGGCATTAGGAAGGGCATCCAGCTGTAGAAACCATGCCATGACAAATGATTAGAGTCTGAACAGCTGGCCAGCTCCATATCAAATCGTCCAACCCATGCCATCTGTGTTATAAGATTCCTGATATGAAACTCTGTGTTGAATTTATCCAGCAAGTTCAACAGACCGTTGATTACAATCCCAGAAAGTCCATGAGGTCAATTGCAAAAGATCTCCATGTGTCAGAAGGAACAGTCAAAAATGTTGTCCATGAAGACATCGGATATAAGTCTTATATGATGAGGAAAGGTCAGTTTGTCAGAAAAAGCAAAACAAAATCACTACAAACTGAAACATCCAGCAGAAGAAGATTTGTTTTGGTTTTTCTCAAACAAGATAAACTTTGATCAAGATCAAAAGGTTAACAGAAGAAATGACAGATGGCTATGTGCAGACTCTTATGAAGTTCCAAGTGTTATGCATACAAAATGTCCTGCAACTGTCATGATTTTAGGGGTTGTCAGCAATGAAGGACATGTGATGCCTCCTTACTTCTTTCCACAAGGCCTTAGAGTTAACACTGCTGCCTACATTGAGGTCCTGGAAACAATTGTTAAGCCATGGATAGACAGTGAATGCAATGGGAGGCCATATGTGTTTCAGTAAGACTCTGCACTATCACACATGGCTCTAGTAACACAGGAATGGATGGCTGAAAATTTTCATGATCACATAACCCCAAACATTTGTCCTAATTCCCCAGACACTGGGTATTCCGTCATAGGAGATAAAGTGAGTATGGGATAATCCAGAAACAGCTGTAAGACTTCAAATTAACCTTACTCTAATTAAATTATCATAAATGACTTGAGATACTCATCATGCTTTGGTTTTGTTGTCTTTTTTTTCTAATGTGTGTGTGTGTATGTGTGTGTGTGTCTGTGTGTGTGTGTGTGTGTGTGTGTGTGTATAATTCAATAATAGGATAAAGTCTTTCTAAGAATTTATCAAGTAGTTAGCGTGAAAAAACCTCACAAGGGGGGAAAAACCCATCATTTATCCCTATAAATATATTTATTAATTTATATAAGGGCATTACTATACAATAATGCCTCACGCTAAGAGGGACGCTAACTACTTGATAAATTCTTATAAAGACTTTATCCTATTATTGAATTATAAATAATTAGAATATATTCAGTGCTGAATATTATTCTAAAAAAACACATGTACCGAAGTGCAATTCAAAAAAACCCGCCTCTTTCATGGATATATATAGGGATAAACAATCATCTATGTACTATGCTGAATACATAGAGTGTTCGTCGGGTATGTTGATTTTTGTTTATTTTTATGTGTCTTGACCATACGTGTACTGATGAATAAAAGATGCAGATTACAGCGTTGATTATGAAATCATGATTTACCATTAAGTTAAAAGTTTTTAGGGGGTTAGCTTTGAGAGTTGCATTCCCTCGAGTTCGGTAAAAAGGTGTTTATTACGGTAGTTTGACTTTTTGAGTCCCTCTTAGCATGAGGCATTGTTGTATAGTAATGCCCTTATATAAATTAATATATATATAATCGTTTAATGTTTGCCTTCCATGCTAGCATGGGTTGGGCGATTTGACTAAGGACTAGCGAACTAGACGGTTGCACCAGGCTCCAATCTGATCTGGCAGAGTTTCTGCAGCTGGATGCCCTTCCTAACGCCAACCACTCCAAGAGTGTAGTGGGTGCTTTTACGTGCCACCAGCATGAGGGCCAATCACGCGGTACTGGCAACGGCCATGCTCAAAATGGTGTTTTTTTACATGCCACCTGCACAGGAGTCAGTCCAGCGGCACTGGCAACGACCTCACTCGAATGTTTTTTCATGTGCCAGTAAGTCAATGCTGGTAACGTTCACGCTCAAATGGTGCTATTTACGTGCCACTGGCATGGAAGCCAGACTGCTGCTCTGGCAATGATCACACTCGGACGGTGCTCTTAGCACTCCACTGGTACAGGTGCCAGTCATAGAATTTGGTTCAATCACGATTTCGATTTCACTTGCCCCAACAGGTCTTCGCAAGCCGAGTTTAGTGTCCAATGAAGGAGAGGTTGGCATGGGTGCCAGTCATCAAATTTGGATCGATTTCATTTACCTCAACAAGTCTTTGCAAACAGAGTTTAGTGTCCAATGAAGGAAAGGTACACATAAGTGGGCTGGCTACACCCTTGGCAGAGGCCTCGGATTATGGTCTCACTTGGCTTGCCGAGTCTTCTCACGCACTGTATATTTCCAAAGGTCTCGATCACAAGTCACTGCCTCGGTGAGGCCTACTGTTTGAAGGTCGTGCTTCACCACCTCATCCCAGGTCTTCCTGGGTCTACTTCTTCCACAGGTTCCCTCAACTGCTAGGGTGTGGCACTTTTTCACACAGCTATCCTCATTCATTCTTGCTACATGACCACACCAGCGCAATCGTCTCTCTTGCACATCACAACTGATGCTTCTTAGGTCCAAGTTTTCTCTCAAGGTATTTACACTCTGTTGAGTATGCACACTGATATTACTCATCCATCGGAGCATACTGGCTTCATTCCTTGCAAGCTTACACATGTCCTCAGCTGTCACAGCCCATGTTTCACTGCTATGTAGCATGGCTGTTTGTACACATGCGTCATACAGTCTGCCTTTTACTCTGAGTGAGAGGCCCTTTGTCACCAGCAGAGGTAAGAGCTCTCTGAACTTTGCCCAGGCTATTCTTATTCTAGCAGCTACACTTTCAGCACACCCTCCCCTGCTACTGACTTGGTCACCTAGATAACGGAAGCTATCAACTATGTCT
>NC_068997.1:35308319-35317245 GCF_001194135.2 Octopus bimaculoides
TTGGTTTTAGCAAGGTTGACTCTAAGGCCCTTCGATTCTAGTCCTTGTTTCCACACCTGAAACTTCTCCTCTAGTTCTGATAGTGATTCAGCAATTAGCACAAGGTCATCAGCATAGAGGAGCTCCCAGGGGCATCCTGTCTTGAATTCCTCTGTTATTGCCTGGAGGACTATGATAAATAGGAGGGGGCTGAAGACTGAACCTTGGTGGACCCCTACCTCTACCCGGAATTCTTCACTGTACTCATTGCCAACCCACATTTTACTGACAGCATCCCTGTACATGGCTCGCACAGTTGCCACGAACCATTCATCTATCCCTAGTTTCCTCAGTGATCACCAGATAGGGGATCGGGGGACCCTGTCAAAGGCTTTCTCCATGTCAACGAAAGGGAATGGGGGACCCTAATATATATATATATATATACACACACACACACACACACACACACATACATACATACATACATACATACGTGTGTGTGCATATATAACAGAAACACAAAATTTTGATACATTGTAGTGATAACACTTGCCATTTTATATTTACATAATTTATTACATAGAAATGTTAGAATTTCGGTGTCAAAAGTCATAATTTTGGAGATAAATAAGACGACAACTCAGAAGTTTTTCTCTGCATAATGGGCATTCCCCCTAAAGGTAACAGAAACAAACATCTATATTAAATTTGTATCAAAAATTAGTTGGGAGAAACAGTTCAAACAATGGATTAAATTAAAATTTGCCACAAGGAAGAGAAATTTAATGCATTGAACAGGCCTGTAAGTTACAGAGATGTTTTCTAATAATAATGAATAAATTGATGAAACACATATACTGATTGAGGTTGATAGATTGTAAAAAAAATCCAAGATACTCACTCTTTGTCTATTTAATTGAAATACCAATGACTGGAATAAAGGTTATGCAATCTAATCCAATGGTTTAAAGATTTGTTCCACAACCACCAATGTCAGCTTTAATCCTACTGCATGGCACTTGGATAAGTGTGTTCTACTGTAGCCTAGACTTGACCACTACTTTGTGAGTGAAATTTGGTAGGTGGAAACTGTGAAAGCCCATCATATGTGTATATGTGTGTGCATGTGCATATGAGTATGCGTGTATGTTTGTATGTGTGTGTCTTTCTGTATGAGTACATATTGGCTAGGGATTGTTGATGAATCACATCAAGCAAATATATTGTGACATATATTACCTGCAAGTTACAACCCTTCATAATGAAGAAGACAACATACTAGGACTAGGGCCTAACACTAAAGCCGCTAGAGATGGTACTACAGTATGGTTGTGTTTTTCTTCTCAGAGTCAGCCTACACATATCTGCACTTTTTTTTTTTTTTTGCAGTCATTTTACACCAGTTTTGGAGAGTCTGCAAAGGCCTAAGTACAGTTTGTTCATCCAGACCAACAGCAAACATTTTTAAAATTAATTAATCAAAAATTAAAAAACATAATTCCTTCAAATCTATCTTACTAAAAAGGACACACTAAATAATGCAATCCTAGAGAGACTATGTATGACAATGACTCACTGAATAACTTAAACCAAATTACACTGTATCTGAGGGAGAAATACTGAATTACTGAATAATGTAGTTGTTTAACCAGCAAAATCACAGGTGCGCTAAATTAGAGATAATCTAGGTTAAATCATAGCAAGAATAACAACTGCAACAACAAAAATAATACAAAACAAAGAAAAAAATTTTAATTTTGAGTAAGAAGCAGCTCCATAATGTAAACACTTTTAGGCTGTGGCACTTTGTGCAGAGGAAGACCCTTTAAGACAGTGTGTTAAAAAACACAGTTTACTTCAAAGCCAAGTGAAGCTAATCATTCCAGACATGAACAAAGGGTGATTTGAGTATACAATACCGATGAGAAGAAATATTTGTAAAATATTGATTTCAGTTGTTCTTGTTCACTTCAAGGGTGATTTGTTTTGCCTGGATTTGAAGTGTATTGTGTTTTTTAACACACACTGTCTTTAAAGGGACTTTCCCTGGATGAAATATTGCAGCCTAAATGCATTCAAAAATATACATGCATTATGTGACATTGATAATATTTTGAAAAAAAATTGCCAACATTTGCTGTTTTGTCCTTTGTAATCACTAATGAAACAGACCATGAATGGAATGATCCAATCATTCTATTTATGACTATCTAATTTTATTTTTGACAATGTATACTAGACAACATTATCCAGTGTGTCCTTTCCTTATTTCAAATGGAAGAATGTAAAAAGAAGAAACTGAGGATAACTTGGCTGTTATTTCTAATGAATTGAGATCTAGCTTATGAGATCTACAGTTTGTTACTGTGGCAACTTCCTTCAGTCTCTGCTTCAACACCAACCTCATTCCAGAATACTGCCATATCATCCTAAAAAGACTTTCTGTCCTACACAGTCTCTGATATTACATAAACACTCAGACAATATATAACACGACTCCAACACCAACAAGCCAATAACAGATCTTTAATATGGTGGTAAGACTGGCTAAAAACGGCAGCCAAATTTCCTAAAATCAAACTCAACCATCTTAGAAAATGACATGCTGGATAATGTGGTACTGGGTTCTCTGCATGTAAAAAAATAAAGACTAGATGGTTATGGTGAAATGCCTGTAATCACAGCTCTGCTGAATCAACCAAACAACAGTAAGAATAACTACACCATCCTAAATACCCTAGTCATTCCAGATATAAGTTAGAAAACAAACAATTTCCTACTACTTTCAAAGAGCAGAGTATGGTTAACTGCTAGGTGGAGGTTTGACATATCTAGTACAGGGATTCTAAACTGTTTTCTGTATTTACTTCCTTTACAAGTTTACCATCCTCGTTTCCCTCACATCAAATGAAGTAGTCTTGTATACAATTCAATTATTGCTTAACATTAATACCCTTAAAATTATCATTAAAGAAAATAAATCTTGCAAAAACTGTAAATAATGACAAAGAATTTTTCAACCTAAAAACAATTTCCCCATTGGAATCCCCAATTTGCCCTTGGAATCTTAAAATTTCCCTAGGCTCATTTTGAGGATTTAGAGCAATAATTCTGTGGGTTGCACCTAAAATGTTCTACTCACTACTTAGGTGGGTTCTATTAGGGTAATCTGAGGCTATATAAGAACAAGAAATGACACATAAAACAGAGTCCTCAACATACTACATTTGAATAATAGATGGGATTGTCATGGTTGGAATATTGTGATCAGAGATTTGCTTGATCATGTCTAGCATAAAACTCAAGGAGGGATATACTGGGTAATGTAGTCCAAGATATACTATGTCTATGTATGAGTAAAAGATAGGATAGTCATGACTGGAATACTCTTGATTATGGATCTGCTTGATCAAAGCTGAACAGAGTAAAAAGCAAACTTAAAAGTAAAGAAGCTTGAGAAGTGTGACACTGCAGCCTCTTACCTTGGTTTGACACCATTCCAGGATACAATTCCAACAAAAAAGATGACCACATGGTGTAACAGTTGTTTCATGACGAAGTTCTAAGCATAGAGGACACTGATGACTCGATGCAGTTGCTACAGACTTCACCTTACAACTGAAAATATATAGAAGTAAATTGATATGATAAGAACCCAACAAGCATAGATGTCATATTAACAAGTTTGCAATGCCTCCACAAACTTCCAGATGTGATGCCCAATGTGTCTTCTATCAAACTCCTTGATTGATCAATGCTTTATGAGTAAAATTTGGTGCATGGAAACTGTGCAGAAGCTTTGTGTGTGCATGTAAACATGTGCATATATCTTTTGCTGATATCCATCATATATTATACATTGGTAAGAAAATTGATAAAATGGTACATTCAAACAAAATACACTGTGACTATTCCACCTGAGTTGCAGAGACATTCGCTTGTCACTCTCACCAACAGGAATGCAATGGATCAGTGATTAGCCCTTTAGAAACTTATAACCAGCAACACTATCAGACACAAAATACATGATATAAAAAATATCAATAATAAAAAACAACACATTAACTTCTCAACATTACGAGTATTTCAGTTCGCACAAGGTGTACCATATCCTTGGATAAATAAGCAACTAAAAGTGTTGGTAACAAGAAAGGCAACTGATCACAAAGCACAACCTCAGAAAGCTGTCCATCACATGCTAGCATGAGAAGGCAATTATGAAATGATGATGATGAGTGATTTTTCACATAACCTAGAAATAGCAATCAAACCTTCCTCAAATCACAATTTAAACTCTTAAATAAAGACACTAGGGCAATATAGCCTGGGCATATATAAAAAGTAGGAATAGTCATGGCTAGAATATTTTTGATCTTAGGGTCTTTTTTTCTCAATCAGGGCTGACATGGAGTTAAATAATACAACAATAAAAACAAAACAAAATAAACAATCTCATTTACAGTTTAAGCATAAACTTCATTAACCAAGGAGAGATGAAATGAGAGTTTTATCCTGCAATAGGTTTGAACAAATGCATTAGAAATGTCCATAAATAGAGCTAGGTTAGTGGTTCCCAAATGATACATTCCAAGAAAAGGCTAGCAATGTTACAAAAACAAAAAAATATTTTTAAAAATGTGAAAAATACCAACTGAAATTCTATATACTTTATATTATATGAAGACTTTAGTCTTAATATAACATATTACAGGAAATTGTGAAGGATAGGTAGTTAATTTTAAATACATCTAAACAGAAAACATCATGCACATGCTTCTATTTATTAACTATGCTTCATTTATTATATAAAGAAGTAATTCCTTAATAAAATTTGTGCAGTGTAAATTATTTATATTTATACTCTAAAATATATAAATACTCTTTCTCAATATATTTTTACATTCAAAGTCACACCAAAATATGTTCACCACAAGAAAAACAAATATCTAGAAACTACTGATTTACATACTCAAATAATACACATCAAATCAAACTGTCAAGAAATTGCAGCAATATTCCTCAAATAACATTTTATTGTCCTAAAACAATTATATATTAGATCAATAGTTCTCAACTGGGGTCCATATGACTCCTGAGGGTCCATATAAGATTTTGGGGGGTTCACACAAGCAAAATAGTCAATTGGAGCTCCACAGTTGTATTTTAGGGATCCATGAAAAAATTTTGCTTTAGATGTATTGGGTCATCCCATAAATAATGCATTTTTTCAACTGCATGAACTAAAAGTTGGAGGGGGATGGGACAAACTACCTCCATCAACTTGCTATAAAAGCAGGTAGTAATTTTACCTTGTCCTTATTCTTAGTGCACGTTCTGAAGGGTGCAGTTCAATTTTAAGTTATTTTTTCAAAGCTATAATGTAAGTGACAAAGGAGCATATTTGGCATATTTTTCTTTATGAGTTCAATAAAGGCAACAATACAATGGAAAATGTGAGGAATATTAATGCAATATATGGGGATCGGGCAATAAGCATAAGCCAGTGTCAACAGTGATTCCAGAAATTCCAAGCCAGAAACAACAGCTTAGAAGATGAGTCTCATACTGGAAGATGTTTAGAGCTTGACGAGGATGTCCTGCAAATCCTGGTGGAACAAAATCTGATCGTAACTGTTGAGGAACTAGTAGAGAAGTTTGGATTTGGTCATTCAACCATTCATTGACACCTGCGTGCCATCAGAAAAGTCAGCAAATTGGGTCAATGAGTTTCTTATAAACTTTCCGAGTCTAATTGCATGCAGAGAGTGAACGTGTGCTCATCTTTGCTGTCATGTCTCTTGAATGAACCTTTTTTGAATCGAATAGTGACTGGTGATGAGAAATGGGTCCTCTATAAAAATGTCAAGTATCCAAGACAATGGACAGGGAAAGGAGAAACACCAGCACCCTAGGCATGACCATCTTTGATTTCAAGATGAAAGGTTTTCTTCCATCAGGATAATCGTCGACCGCATATAGCAACAACAACATTCCAAAGGCTGGAGTAGTTTGAATGGGAAACGATGTCTCTCCCACCATATTTACCAGACACTGCCTCATCTTATTATCATTTATTCCACAGTCTACAAAATCATTAGGACGGAAAAAATATGAACTCTGTAGACAAGGTCAGAACAGTAGTGGAGGAGTATTTTTCGACACAGACAAGTGAATTTTGGAATAAGGGCCTTGCAAGTCTACCAGATAGATGGAAGAGCATTGTAGAAAATGAAGGAAGGTATATTTTAGATTAAAAAAGAACTTCTTTATCTTAATTTTGAAAAATAAAAGAAGTATAAAAAAAACTGCATCATTTATGGGATGACCCAATATTTACTGCAAGAAAGAGCTAGGTGTTTTTCTCTAGCATTATACATAGTTTAGCCCACACGAGTTGAAAACCAAAATAGAAATTTCGAAAGAAGTATCGATAAAACTAATTTATAAACATGAAATGGCTATGGGGGTCCACCAGAGTAGAATAGTAATAAAAGGAGTCCATAGATAAAAAATGGTTGAGAACCACTATTAGATAATGCAATCCATCTGAAAAATGACTAATCATGGAGTAGTTTGAATGAGAAACGATATCCCTCCCACCATATTTGCCAGACACTGCCCCATCTTATTATCATTTATTCCGCAGTCTACAAAATCATTAGGACAGAAAAAATATGAAGCGCTGAGATGTATTGTAAGATACAGAAATAAATTTATTTCTGTATCTTACAATACATCTCAACGTTTCTAAAAAAAAACAAACTTTGTTTGTTTACTTTCTCAAACACGTGATAATGCTATAAACAGCGTGATCAGGATAAATTATCCATATAATGCAGAAAAATACGTATATTTGTGTGTGTGTGTCTGTGTTTGTCACCTCCACCATCACTTGACAGCTGATGTTGGTGCTTACATCCCCGTAACTTAGTGGTTCAGCAAAAGAGACCAATAGAATAAGTACTACGCTTACAAAGAACAAGTACTGGGGTCGATTTGTTTGACTAAAAGTGGTGCTCCAGCATGGCTGTAATCAAATGACTGAAACAAATAAAAGAATATATATACATATCATCATCATTTAATGTCTGTCTTCCATGCATGCATGGATAGGATGGTTGACAGGAGCCGGCCGGCCAGGTAGAAGACTACCCCAGGCTACTGTCTGTTTTGGCAGGGCTTTTACGGCTGGATGCCCTTCCTAACACCAACCACTCAAATGTCTAAAACCACAAACACTTTGAATTTTAATGTAAACTGGTGTTGCAAGCAGAGTTGGTGCAGAAACAATTGTAACCAATCATTTAAGATGTGTTAAAGGATTTCTATGTCTTCTTATTATACAGGTGAAAGCATGGCTGTGTGACAAGAAGCTTGTTTCCCAACCACATAGTTATGGGTTCAGTCCCATTGTGTGGCACCTTTAGTAAGTGTCTTCCACTATATACCAAAGCCTTGTAAGTGGATTTGGTAGAGGGAAACTGAAAGAAAACTGTTGTGTATGTATATATATATACCAGTGTGTGCCTTTGTGTCTGTGTTTGTCCCCCACCACTGCCTGACAAACCAGTGTTGGTATAATTTAGCAGTTCAGCAAAAGAGACCAATAGAATTAGTACCAGGGTTAAAAAAATAAGCACCAGGGTCAAATTGTTTGACTAAAATTCTTCAAGGTGGTGTACCTACATGGCCACAGATTAATGACTGAAACAAGTAGAAAGATAGAAAGATAAAAAGATACACATGCATGTGTGCATCAGTATGAATGAACAAAATCAGTCAAACAAAAATGCATAGTAGTATTTACCTCCAATATAATTATCTTCTTTCACCAAAGTGCCAGAGTTTGACATAATTAAGTAAATTTAAACTCTTAAAGGAGGTTCCCTGCAGTCTAAAGACTGAAAACAGTGAAAGAATAAAAACAGTGATTCAACAAGTGCTCCACTCCAACAGTTTTTAATTTTTATCAACTTACATAGAGAGTGGTGATGAGATAACTTTAGATTTGAGATCTTGTAAAGTCTTATGAAACTGGTAGACACTAATTAACACACCGCCAAGAAGTTGAGAAGCAGTCAACCATCCTAGGAGCCAGAATATTCCAAACCTTGTTTTTGGTTTCAAGGAAAACTGAATCTGCAGTAGAGAGAGAGAAAAAGAAAAATGGAGAGAATGTCACTGTCAGGATATCCTGATGAATTGTTAAGTAACAATTCCTCAAGATCGATCAATGTTCATGGCAAGATACTGAAAAGGTATTTATGGGACTAATTTCAAATTGAGATTAAATACAAACTGATATGAATCTGCATATTTATTTATTCATAACACTGACTGTATTGGTAAAGTAATAAACATTATAGGGTTGTTGACCATCTTTTGTTAGATACATGGATTATATTTTGTAACATATTTGCTGACATTTTAGTAACTTTCAACTGTTATCATCAGCAGCTTCGAACAGAAGAGACACTGGATGTTGGTAAATTGATAAATAACAAAAAAACTAGTCTGTTCAATCCTCATCCAAGGCAGTTGAAAAAGTTTTCATTGGATCCAATTTCACACTAAGACTAAATAAGCATGAACATTATGACACAGTGTGTGGGGGTGAGAAAAAGAATGTGTGTGTATATGTGTGTGTGTGTGTGTGTGTGTGTGTAAAGGTAAGATCCAAGGATCAAGGTGTAGGAAGTTAATGAGTTTCAAGCAATCCGAAGAAGATATAAAAAATAACTTTCAAGAACAATAGTGGTTTATTGGTACAGAAGGTTGTGAATTTTTCCCATATCAAAATACGATAAGCTGAAAAAAATTAATTTTGTAATTCACAGTTAGCAATCGGGGTTGATGTATATGTGAATAAACATTCAAAAATGTTTTGATCGAATCCCCAACGAGTTAACACAGGTCATCCTAACAACAATGTAAAATTCATATA